>NW_024426552.1:19634849-19747207 GCF_017311325.1 Ursus maritimus
GCAGGAATGGGGTGAGAGGCAGAGGGAGAGGGAGAGAAAGAATCCTAAGCAGGCTCCACACTCAGCACAGAGCGTGACTTGGTGCTTGATCTCATGACCCTGAGATTGTGACCTGAGCCTAAATCAAGAGTTGGATGGTTAACTTACCGAGCCACCCAGGTGCCCCCATGAGATTTTCTGACCACATTCTGTTTCCTCTTTTCAAGTTCTTTTGTATAAATCTCAGGTTTTGGCAGATTTGCAAGTCAGTTTATCCCCTGTCACCCAGGATAGAGTAAATACTTGAATGACACAGAGACATAAAGATCTTAAAGTAATATCAGCATGGATCACTATTTGACACTCCTTAAATTTAATTTAGTAAGATTCTTATTAAATTATACCTTTCATGGGGTGCCTGGGTGGCTCAGATGGTTAAGTGTTTACCTTTGACTCAGGTCAGGATCTCCGGGTCCTGGGATGGAGTCCACATTGGGCTCCCGGCTCAGTGGGGAATCAGCTTCTCCCTCTCCTTCTGTGCTCTCTCTCTCTCAAATGAATAAATATTATCTAAAAATAAATAAATAAATAAATAAATAAATAAAACCTTTCCCTTGCTTAATAAATTTCACATTCAGAGGCTTCAAATTTTAAAAGTATTTGCCTTGCTTGAGATCTGTAATAGAATAGATTTCCTTTATGATTTTGTTAAAAACGTGAAAACACATAGTCTTTACTACTGGACAAGTCCTGATTGCAATTCTTGGGCAATTTTTAATAGATTATTATAATAGCACGTCACCATAAGTGGTAGCCAGTGGCACGTCAACTTTACAGATGCCCTTCAAATTTTTAAATCCTCTTCAAAGTTCAATTCCACCAGGAGGCATATGCCTTCAACTCATGTAGTCTTTTTAAACCCTCTTACTAGCTATGTATAAACTTCTTAGTTTCTCCCCAGAAAAGTCTGAAGCCTGAAAGACATTTTAAAGCAGAAAATACCTAGAAGGTAAAATTAAAGATTCTGGAGAGAAAGCTCTAAGGGTCAAAATCAATAAACTCTATCAGCCTAGGAAAGGAAATAAAAATCATCTGGAAGTATTGAGAAAAACTGTAATTAAAAAAAAAATCAAACTCTTCCAAAGCAAACACCTTCCAAGTTCAAGTGTCGTTGACTTTGGTGTACTGAGCTGAGCAGACCTCCTTGGCTGAATAGAATAAACCCCTCAACACTAGTCTGCCTAAATTTCCTTGAATTTATCACAAATTGCGCCTCTCTGAACTTGTGCTTATTTCTAAATAATAATTAATTTGTGCCAGTTAAGCCTCTATTTAAAAAAACAATATAATGAGATCTATACTTTATTAATGTTAAGCCTTATGAAAACTCCATGAGATTTACCTCCATTTTTATAGGAGAATGACAAGAATCATGAGAGACTAAATAACATATCCAAGGTCATTTCTGAAGAACAATCAGAGCTGAAATCTGGAGCCAAATTTGTCTGACCTAAGTCAGAGTCTGCTTCTTAACCACTATCTTCAATAAGTTGAACAGTTTTATTATAATAGACAATATGCTTCAGTATGCTTCAAATGGTTTTGACATATTAAACAAGAAAGAGAGTTCATCAAAATATTTAGATTAAAAAACTAATTAAACTAGATACAACTCCCTGAAGAGATTATTTTGGCAACAAGAAAAATTAAATATCTATTCCATGGTGCTTTTATGGTGGAGAGCCTACGATTCTGATATATTATGTTTGTTTTAAAAATTGAATTTTAACAAAAATTCTTAATAATTACAAAATATTCTGCATTGTGTGGATAATTTTTAACATTAGACAAAAGGTCTACCTAATTCTGACTAGAAAAACTACAGGAAAATCAAAAGACAATTTTGTATTTGTGTTTTGTTTAATCTGATAATTTAAACTGCTTACAGCGTTAGGTATTTTCCTGTGATACTTTTTACATAATACATAGGCAACCTTTTCTGTACATTTGTTTATTAATCTAAACAATATATGAGGTAACCAGTAATAATCTGCAATCAATTTTTCTTTGTCTCATTATTCAGGAACTTATTTTAATAAGCTTTGAGATCAAAGTCCTTTAAAGGAATTATAAAATAACACAGCAACTAGAATCTAGAATCAAGGCTAGTTATAGTAACATTCTTCATGTTGGCTTCAAGCCTCAATTTTCCCTGTAACTATTCAGAAACCAGTGTGAAACTCCCAGCATGCCACCTTTACACTTTTCTTTACCAGAAAACCTTCTGATCTCCAATATGTCTAGACTTCTAGCTTTGGGTAAACATTATTTCTCCTATGGTTAAACATACGAGTTTAGATCTGAAACATAAAGGAACTATTTTCATAATGGCATTCCATTTATGCAGTGGAGAGAAGAATACAATGGTATTAACTAGATAGTTCTAATTCCAAATGTATTCTCAGCAGTAAATTTCACACCTAGAAAAGCACATCAACAAGAAAGAAAAAAAATAGAAAGAGAAAAAGAAAGAAAGAAAGAAAGAAAGAAAGAAAGAAAGAAAGAAAGAGAAACAAAGAAAGAAAAAAGGCACATCAGTATTTTAATTTAGGACTATTGACAATTTTAGTTAAGCCATTTTATAAACCATATTCTTGCTTTAATTTCCCCAATCCATATTTTAGTACTTAAGTGAGTACACAAACAATACATGGAGAAAACACCGCATGATGACATGTAAATTTCCTGCATGGAGACTCTCCTCTTCAGACCTTTAAAAAGACAGAAGCCTAATCATAACCACAGATGAACCGAACCAGAATTTTTTTCTTGTGGGGAGGGGGTTACTTTACAAGGATTCACAGTTCATTCTGGCTCTCACAAATATTAGGAGTCAATGAATTAGAAACACTTTTTGGTGTTAAGATATAAAGAAGTTGAAGGCCAAGCATTTGGGGACTCAGACTTAAGTCTGAACTTGACCACTATTAAACTGTGGGACCAGAAGTTAAGAATGGGTCAGAAACTGTCTCTCTTCCTCATCCCTTTACCTTCAGGGCTGGCCGGGTGTCTGACATAGAGCAGGCATTCATTATGTGTTTGTGAAATAAATTAATAAATCAAGGAATAAATTGCTTTATCTTTCTGCACAACAAGAAACTTTAGGAAATAACAGAGGCTGTTTGTGACATTTTCCTGGGAAGGACACATTTTTTGTTGATATAATAAGGATAATTTTCTGAAGGTCAGGCTGTCTGCTAAATTCTGTATGAGAAGAGGCATTTGGGGTGTCGAACAGGGGTTTGTTCAGGTCTCTAGTAAGCATTAAAAAGAAGGTGATAGAAGGATTTGTAAGAAGATGATTACTTCTCCTTGATACCTTAGAGGGAGAGTTCAAAGGAAATTGACTTTGATTTTTTTGATTTCTTGAGGAAATAGTGCAGGCGTTTTTTTCCCCCTCTGGTGTAGTGAAATGAGGTTGCAGAGGTCAAAGACAATGATTTATGGACGTGGTCTTAGAACTAGGTGTGTTGAATTAAAAAAAGAAAGAAAGAAAAGTACTGTATTTCATGGTCTTTCCTGATAAACTACAGAACAAAGTGTTACTGATTCAACCCAGTGCTTTCTGATGGGGTGCTGTCAGAGCACATTGTTCGAAGCAGACTATAATCCAGCAGTCTGAGCTATGTTCTAAGAACTACCAGGATTCTTTCCCAATTTGTTTGGTTTTTTGTGTGTTTGAGGTCACTTCCTTAGGATGGTGTTAATTTTACGAGAGTGTGTTTCTTGGGAATTCCTCTCAGGTATCGCAAGCTTTGCAGTCAGATTTTGTGATCAAGCATTAATGTTAGGTATATTTCTCTAATTTATACAGTTTTTGTGGTAGAACTTGAAGAGGAGTTAAAATGTTGTATTTTTTATGAGGAAGTAATAACATTACCTAAAAATGCTTTGCAAGTAATTTAGACAAATTTGGCTAACTATGAACTCATAACTCTGTGAGGTAAAAAGTAAAGTTGTTCATGTAAAAAGTAAAGTTCTCAATAAAGGTACACTTTGCTAATAAGTGGATATCATGTGGTACTTAAATACAGCATTTAAAGTACCACTCATATTTTTCCATCTTTTTTGATGGCTTGAAGTCCTGTTAAATAGAACCTATCCATAGAATGATCAGCATTGTTTTGAGAGATACTACTTTGACGTAGTCAACTGACTTCTACAGAAATGTCATTGATGATTTCTCATTATCTTGATTCAACAGCCTTATGGGTAACTCAAGCTGTGTACTGCTTGGGTATGGCCTGCTTGCCGGAAGAAATACTATGGATTTGCTCTCCATGTCTCCAGCTAAAATTAAGCTGTAGACTCTTGCTGCTCTAAGTGATGTTTGCAAAACTTGTTAGAAAAGTGGTAATTCAGGCTTGTCCTCAGATCGACGGAGTTAGAGTCAGCACATTAGCAACGACTCTGGGTGAGTTATTAGATGGATGTGAAAGTTTGGTAGCACTCTTGTAGGCTTTTAGAATGTAAAATAAAGCGTCCACTGCATAGAAAGGATTCAACTCACAGGAAGGATCATGTATTTGCCTTATTGCAGAATTAGACACTGAGAAACAAAATTAGTGCCATTGAGTTTCTCTACTAACAATTTTAAATCCAGTACATGTCAAAAAAAAAGAAAAGAAAATCCAGTACAAGTATATAAGATAACATAATCAAATACACTGTAATTTCATTTGATATCATATTTTTAAATTAGAATTAGGTCAGAAAACTTTAGCAAGTATACTGGTGTATACTCATTTTACAGATGAAGAATCAGAGGTCTGGAGAAGTAAAATGACCCAAGTTTTCACCACTAGTAAATGGCAGAAGTCTGACTACTTTGCAGACTTCTGGAATCCATTCTAGACTCACCAAAAGGAAATGCTTTCTTCTCTCAGCAAATTCACTAAACACTTTTACCTGTTATTCATATGCAAAAACCTGTGTATAAATACGTATAAATCACAGGTAACACATCAGTATTTAATGATGACCATATAGAAGAAAAGAATTAAGTTATTTCTGCTTGTAGTACAAGCAAATGTACACAAGAAAATATTTGCAATTATCACATAATAAAAGATTAGCTGTGAGTCATATTTTTATGTAATGTGTGATATATAATGAGAGATGTTGATTTTGTGTATGTGTGTGGTAGAGAGCTTAAGTCTTATCTTTCATTATAGGAAGTCAGTAGAAAAAGGCTAATTCGGGGAAAAAAAAAAAAAAAGTAAGACAGAGAAAGAAAGGGACTCCTGGGTGGATCAGTCGGTTAGCGTCTGACTCTCGCTCAGGCCCTGAACTCATGGTCCAGGATCAAGCCACACATTGGGCTCCCTGCTCAGCTTGGAGTCTGCTTCTCCCTTTCCCCCTGCCCCACCCCCTCATGCTCTCAGTCTCTCTCTCTCAAATAAATAAATAAATAAATAATCTTTAAAAAAGAGAGAGAGAAAGAAAGATAGAAAAGTAGATACATAAGCACACTATTTAGACATATTGAGGTAGATTTCCAAGGATGCAGTTAAAAGACATGAACTCTATTGCCTCTGGGAACACAGGTCAGGAAGGCATGTTCATTAATGGTGGCTGTTTTCATTAAAAGTCTTGGAGGCCTACATTCTTCCAAAAACTTATAATAACTTTTAAATATATTTTTAAATTTACAAAAGGAGAGAAAAAAGAAAATACACCAGTGGTTCACCTTTTGGTTCAAAAACAATTCCACAAAAAAACATGGAGTTGGGTTGATTCTGAAAATAGTGTTTTGTATTTAACTGGCAACTTCAGTTGGGTTCCAGAAATCTGTCTGGAAATAGAATTCAAACTCACTTCCATTCAACACCTCTACAAAGCTCAGATGAGGAAAACAATGTTTTTGGAGGATTTCCATAATTACTATAATAGAAAAATATTTCTCTAAAGAGAATACCAGAAAATACTGTCGATGTAGAACATTTTTTAAGTATCAGTAGGGGGCACTAAGATTCCACTGAAATGAAACTAATAGCCCTGTAGCAGTCATAAATTATTTGTGCTCTTACTTTAACTTTAAAGGGAAAACATCATAAACTCCATGCTTTTTTAACTTTAGTAGAGCTGGTGGGAACACTTTTCCTTTTAACCCTTTTAACAGGGAGATGCACTGAACTGTTTTCTTTAACTGGGAATGTATTTATGTTTTCTCATATTTCCACATCTGTCTGGTTTCCCTCTTATTTAGCATTCAAATGCAATATTACTTTGCTCAATTTGTCAAATATAGAGTAATTCAGATTTTTCACAGATAAGTGACTACCAACTAAATGACCTTCTGCAAAAAACTCCTTTAAAATGAAGCAAAAGTATGTTTACTACAAGTTGGAACCAAGAAGGAAATTGCAGGAACAACAAGCAACCTTCATATAACCAACACTCTTCACTGGCCCCCAAAATAATGAAAACACCACTAGACAACTAGGGCCATGCTAAAAATCATCCTAAATGTGAGAAGAAACTAAAACTCTGAACATCTGTTTTGATTGGCTATTGAACATTAATTTCACGGTTAAAGCAAAACCATCTAGTATTCTCGTAGGACATCACCAAATCAGGAAAACCAATCAACATAGATAAACTGGGAAGGGATGAAATGATGGATTTTCATTTTTTCTTTAATTTTGGTTCCTTTTAGTATTAAGGAAACTTAAAAATTCCAAGTAGAATATTTTTGAAGTATATTGCAAAGGGTCCTCAACACCTAGATGTCAGCCTTAGCCATACATTTTTGGCCTACACTCTTACTTGTGTTCATAACTGCCAAAAAAGAAATCCCAAAAAGAACAATAAAAACAGAAAGAAAAACAAACCATAATTCAAAATACAGGCTCCAAATTTAGTCACATCGACTATTGCTTTAGGTAATTTGTGGATTACTAATGAATGACATGAGAAATGTCATTCCTAATGGATTTAGGTTGACTTTTCTTATTTATAAGCCTAATAAACCAAGCTAAGATCATTGAATTGTGGAGCTGTGACGAACTCTCCCAACAATCCTCTTATTTTACAAATGAGAAATCTTTAAGTACAGAAAGGTCACTCAGAAACCTTTATAAACGTAAGTGAATTATTTGCCATTGTAGCACAACTGGCAGAAAGTCCCAGGTCTCTTGACTCCAATCCAGAATTACTGCTCTGCGCCATGCTGCCTTGATGTGTGAAGTATAACTGATTTGCTCTCAGTGAAATAGATTTCTTTAGAACAATTTGGAGAACAACCTGTACCCTAAAGAAAACGAGTGAAAGTTGATCCTATCTGCATTTGGATAAGCAGCATCACATTTGGAGGTGGAGGACGCTACACATTTCTCTGGAAAAATGGATTTCTAGGACTGTTAAGGAATGAACCAAGGTAATGAGCATACCACTATTGGATTCTTTTGTTGGTTTTCTCTATGAGCACAATTGAGGTGCTGTTCCAAAGAAGCCATATCCAAAATGAGACAAGATACCTCGCAAGGACAGATGCTTCTAAATAAGACCAATGATGCTCAATGTCAGTTAGGACACTTGAGAATGCTTTAAGGGTGAAAATCTCAGCTCTACACCCAAGGCATATTACCTCTCCACCAGTAACACAATCTGAGTTGTGTGCCTTGTTTGCATTGGGCTGACTGTGCTGCTTCAGTCCATTTTTGTCTTCTTTCTTTTCAATATAATTAAATCAAATTTATATGCTGGGACCAGACCATGATGACTCCGTGTGGCTGTGTTACTTGGCAGTAAAATGTTTTGCTCTTTACATTTCATGCTGGTTCTCTTTCTATTAACAAAAATGAAAATTTCCAGCTTCATTACAAGATTAAAACTCTTGACAGAATTAAAGATTGCTGATCCTTTCTTACCAGTTCCAAAACAATTTTCTTCTTGGAAACTACCATCCTGAACACTAACATCTCAAACCATAATTTCTCCAGGGATGAGTTTTTTTGCTGCCCACTAGGGAAGAGCTTGGTAGTGCATCACCAAATTTAGTGAAAGAGTTAAGTAATGAAAATTAAATTATTTGAAATAAATGAAAATATCTTACAAAATGGTGTGTATAAGTACTTCAAAATACTTATGAGATGTGCTGCATTGCAATACCTGTGACCTCTAGGATACAAGTGTTTAAAAGTTTTATAAAATAACATAGGATGTTGTCACACCTTGTATACGATTCTTTGTTGTTGTTTCTTTTGCTTTTTGACATTGAAGAGGCACAGTAAATTTTTAACAGGCCGAGATTGGTTTCTTTCTCCCTCATAGCAAATATATTAAAATAGTGTTGATTTTCTTGTTTACACTACTTGAATTGAGTTCCCAGTCATTTTTTTGTCATGAGATATAACTGTCACTGATATTAATATAAAAGCAGTAAATAAATACTCTTTGAACTTTCTTTCTTCTCACTTTCTTTTCTTCTTCCTTTCATGATTTTGTTCTTTTGAGATAGAGTCAAATTTCAGTTTCTTATTTATATGGATGAAAAGATAGATCTCCTTTTCAAGGAAATGTTTTTTAAAGTTTATGCTTGAACCCACGTTTGGAGAAGACAGTCTATCTCTACATAGCTTGAGAAAGGAGAGTTTGCTAATTTAAATGGAGAATGTTTACTTCTTATTGTGTTCTTTTAGTTGTCTTTTTTTTTTTTTCAAAGAGCTTCAAGTTGGACCTAAGTATTTTCATTCAATCAGAGAGCTCTGTGCACATACCTGCGGAGGTCCCTCCACAGCCATTTTCATTTAGGCTTATCCCTATCAAAGCCTGAAGTAGTCTATTAGTAAATGAAAAAAAAAAAATCAACTTAGATCAATATCTGTTACAATTATTCACCATACACAGAATGCTGTGTCGACACCCACAATTGGAAGTGAAACCATCTCTATAGGCAGATGACATAATTTTGTATTTAAAAAAATCCTAAAGCATCTACACAAAAGACTCGTAGAGCTAACAAACAAGCCCAGCAAGGTTGCAGGATACAACATCAATATTAAAAACAACAACAACAACAAAAACAAAAAATATTGCCAAGGTAAGTAAAAATTAAGGCTGGGTGGGCATGAAATTAAGATAAGATAACAGAGTAGTAAACCGCTGAACTAAGCTTTGAATTCAAATCTCTATGACCCCAAGGTCATTTTATTCTTGCCCTCCTTCCAACTATCTCAGAATGCACCTTGTGTTCAATTCAATGACCCAATGTCTATTTTAAGATAAATGGAAGGATTTTGTAAAATAAAAGTTACCCCTCTTAAAACATTTATATGCCACTGTTGTAAAAAATATTCCCATTATTCCTGGCCTGTCTTAAAAACAAGGCAAAAACAAAAAACAAAAAAACCTGAAACTCACTTTGAGGCCAGTAGCGTGATAAGAGCTGTCTTTGACCTTTTGACACTGAAGATTTATAGCAAACCCTCTACAACACTTCAGTACTGTGTGACTCTTGGGGTGCTGCCTGCAGTTCACATGTTAAGATTGGCAGCAACTCTGGTACTTTCCCTCTAGTGCAGGGCCTTACTGCTTTTCCTTGCCTTTTGGTTTTTGGCTTTGCTTTCTCTGTGCTGTGAATCAGCAAGAGAACATTATTGGGTTAAAAGTAAAGAAATTGAACCAGTACGGAAGAAAGCTGGATAGTAAACATTCGTGGAATCGTGAGAAATTCAGCCGGAAGGCCCTAAAGAAAATATTGAGGAAAAGCCAGGAGAAAACAGAGTCAGTCTCTGGGAAAGCATCATGGGCGAGCAGGAAGGAAGGGTAGGGAATCCAAACTGCAGACTAAGGTACTAGTATACTGGAAATACAGCTCAACTACTCATTGTAGATACATCTCCGGTTCTGAAGTCTAGAAAGATCAAAATAAATGTCATGAAAACATTATCAATGCATACTGTTATCCAGCAAAATGGTGATCTCTCTTCTTCAAAAAAAGAATGGTATTTCACTCATTACGTATCTTTGGAATTTAGAAGGGTTGCCCTTTACATCTCCTAACCACAAGTGGCTTGAAATGGCTTAGTGACAGAAATCATTTTGTTTTAATTAGCTTTATGAGTTTAGTCTTCTTTAGCTGAAACGAGCAATGGAATTTGAATTCTAAGAACATGCATTTCTGTTCCACATAGCAAGTTAATTTTCAAGTTCATCAGATGTGTATTTATATGGTGATTGTATCTGTCACATAAACATTTTGTCAATCACTCCTTCCTTCTGTTTTGATATGCTATGTGTTCCATCTAAAATGTGATGAATGTTTTGCTTGTTCTAAGTAAAAATTAGTTATGGCAATGACAAGTGTTTTGCCAAACCACATGTATTCTATTATAATGTTGCATTAACAAAAGCAATCATTGAAGTTTTAAATTCAAAAATAAACATCTAGGTCAGAATTAAATTATGAAATAGCTTTGCTTATTTTTTTTAAATTCACTTATTTTTTTAATGAAAATTCGCCTAAAACTACTATGAAAATATAAACTAGCCCAGGATTCTGAATTATAAAATCAATCAGAATGTGTAAATGACAACAGAGTCTAGTGAATAAATCAATCTATCCTGCCTTTTCTCTGTACTGCTATTTTGTTTGGTTATACCATGAATAAAAGAGACTTCATCTTTTTTTTCCTTTTAAAAGATAATGGCATATCACTTGGCAGTGACCACAGAAATAATTGCTTTCAGCAAAAATCACCAATGAATAATAAAATTAGCACAACTGTAAGTAAAATTAGGATGCTTACATGGTCTCAAAGTATCTCCAGTTAAGTACTTATTAGTTATAAGGGTAAAAATGTTAACTTCACAGTAGAGAAACCTCATAGTTGCCACCTTAACCAAGTGATCAAAATTAACACCGCCAGGAATGGGGCAAATTGATGTTTATGTTCAAATGGTATACCAGGATATAAGATATTCTTGAAATATGATATTTTTACAAAAGCAACTATATCTAGTTCTCTATAGTTCCTTCTGAATTATAGTCTAAAGAATGTATATATTCCCAAGAGGATATTATTATGAAAAGATTAGCACTTGATTTGTTTAATGTATAATAAATATGTTAGAATAAGTGGTTTGAAATGTTAAATAAATTTCCAAACCTAGCATTTTAAAAATAAGTTTTCAGTGTATAATGGGAAAACTACTCTTTGTTGTTATTGTTTTTAAATTCACAAAAGAAAAAAAAATAAAACACATAAGAAAGAACGCCATACTTTATATCAACCATTGAACTTAATCTGGGATGGCCATTCTGCTAGGTATTGGAACTATTACAAGAGAAGAATCTGTAAAACAGTACATCACACCCTATTCAGGACAACCAGTGCAGTGTTTCAAATACCACCAATAGCTACCAGGTAATATGTATTGAGTCTTTAATTTCTAAGCATCTTATATATATTTTTTGCATGAAATTCCAAAAGAACACTCAATATATTCTAGGTTCCTACACGGATTATTTATTTTTTTAAAATTTTCAGTCTCAAGTATATGATTATCCATTCTTATCATGTCTAAGTATTGTTTAATATTAGATTAAGCACAATGTGTTAGAAACTCACAATTAAAGCGGTTTAAAATAAGATAAAGGGTGACCGATGAAATGGTAAGAAGGATCTGCAAAAACAATCTCTTCAATAAAAACAACTAGAGCACTGGAAGAAGTTCTTAGAATCAACTTTTCTGGAGCTTTGAAAATTAAGCAAAGGCTTGCAGCACTTCAGAAGGTGTTTATTTAAAAAAAACAGCCGAATCTTGGTAAGAATGGAGAGCTTTGTGGTGTTTTAACTTGCCCAATTCCCATTCTCTCCTCCCCAGCTATGTGATAGCCAACAACCCACAGCCACAGGAAAACTAGTAGCCTAGCAGTGACTGGAGGAAACGAAATGGGTTATAACTTCTTTAAAGCAGTTTTAAAGCAGCATTCCTAATTATTATCATTATTCGATTTGTCTGTTGGCTCTTTGAAAGATTTCACTCATTAAGCTATCTTTATTTGACTTGATTCAGAGCTTACCAGTATAAATGGCCTATCCCAGGAGAAATTTTTTTTCTTATGCTGTAAACATAAAGAGTCAACATTTAACATCCTGTCTATGGTGGTGTATATTAGTTGGGGCAAAATATAGACCAACCAAAAGCTTGAAAAAGAAAGCTAGAGGTTTCCACAGCAGTTTGGAAAACTCCAATGTGTTTTGGGAATCTGGAAGGCTGTGCACATGCCCAGGGTGGTATACACATTCTCAAAAGATCTAAAAGGTCCTCCTGCCATTGGTTAATCTTGAGACTTGGTAAAAGCAGGAAGTAACGGAAAAGACAAAGATGTAAACTGTTAGACTTAGTGTTGAAGTCACGCCTTAACATATACAATGGGCCCTTTCAAAAACACTGGGTTTCAGGTATTTAAATAAATCTCTGTCTAACCATTAGGTGGCTACTACTGAGCAGAAAATTCAGTGGCTACATACATAAGAAAACCACAACCTTTATAGAGTAAGTCCAAAGAAATCACTAAACAAAACAACAGCAACAGATTACAATAACAATAAACGCTTAGGAGAGGAAATTATTTAATTCCCACAGTTGCCACGGTAAGTTATTTAAAATGTCTAGCTTAAAAAATAAATAAATAAAATAAAATGTCTAGTTTTAAGCCACAACAAAAAACAGCAGACATGCAAAGAAATAAGAAAGTATGCTCATACATAGGGGAAAATAAATAAATAAATAAATAAATAAATAAATAAATAACAGAAACTTCCTGAGGAAGTTGACACTGGAGGACCTACACAAAGACTTTAAGTCAGATATTTAAAATGTGTTCCAAGGGGTGCCTGGGTGGCACAGCGGTTAAGCGTCTGCCTTCGGCCCAGGGCATGATCCCGGCGTTGTGGGATCGAGCCCCACATCAGGCTCCTCCACTATGAGCCTGCTTCTTCCTCTCCCACTCCCCCTGCTTGTGTTCCCTCTCTCGCTGGCTGTCTCTATCTCTGTCGAATAAATAAATAAATAAAATCTTTAAAAATAAAATAAAATAAAATGTGTTCCAAGACCTGAAGGATATAATGTCTAGAGAACTAACAAATATGAAAATGATGTCTTATCAAATAGAGAATATCGATAAAGAGAAATTATAAAAAACAAAACCAGCTCAACAGAAGATTTGAGCAGGAAGAAAGTGAATCAATCAACCTGAAAATAGGTCAGTTGAGATTGTTCAGGCTAAGGAACAGAAAAAAAGGAGGAAGAAGGAAGAAAAATGAGCAGAGACTCAGAGACCTATGGAATATCATCAAGTGTATCAGCATAACATTATAGGATCTCCTCAAGTACACATGGAAGATTCTATAGAACAGACCATAAGCAAAGCCATAAAACAAATCACAATAAATTTAACAGACGTGGAAATCATATACAGTGTGTACCATGAAGATGGAGAATGGAATTAATAATTAATAATAAAAAATTGTGTAATTCAGATATGTGAAGATATACAAAATACTCCAAGATAATCAATAGATCAAAGGAGAAATCAAAGTGAATTTGAAAAATACTTCATCATGGTAGAAAACAAAAACATAATATATCAAAATTTACAGAATCCTGATAAAGCAGTGCTTGGAAGGAAATTAGTAACTATAAATACCTGTATGAAGAGAAAGAAAAATATACAACCAATTACCTAAACTTCTATCATAAAAAACTGAGGAGAAAAAAAAAAGAAGGAAAGAAAGAAAGAAAGAAAGAAAGAAAGAAAGAAAGAAAGAAAGAAAGAAAAGCCCAAAGCAAGCAGAAGGAAAGAAATAATAAAAAAAATGAATGGAAAATAAATGAAATCAAGAATAGAAATTCGACAGAGAACATAAAACAAACCCTAAACCTCATTTTTTGTAAAAAATCAACAAATCTGGCAAACATTTAAATAAACTGACCAAGAAATAAAGAGACAACTCAATTTACTAAATAAGGAATGAAAAAGGGAATATTATTACTGACCTTAGAGATATAAAAAGGATTATAACAGAATTTTATGAACAACTGTATGGCAAAAACAGAATAAATTAGATGAATAGACAAATTCCTGAAAAGGTACAAACTACCAAAGCTGACTCAAGAACAAATAGAAAATCTGAACAGACCACTAAGAAATAAAAAGGTTAAATTAGTAATTTAAAAATTTTTCCTGTAGAGGAAAACCTAAACCCAGATGGTTTCACTTGTAAATTCTACCAAATGTTTATAGAACACCAGTCCTTCACAAATGCTTACCCCTCCCCCACAAAAAATAGAAGGAATGTTTCTCAACTCATTCTACCAGCCCATAATTACCCTGATATCAAAATGATCCTAAGACATCACAAGAAAAGAATACTATAGAAAAGTATCCCTTATGAATATAAATACAAAAATCTCTAACAAAATACTAGCAAATCAAATCCAGCAACATATAAAAAGGATTATATACTGTGACCAAGTGAGGTTTATCCCAGGAATGCAACATTGGTTCAAAAATATAAAAATTTATCACTGTAACACACTGTATTAATAGAATACAGGAGAGGGGGGAAAAAGCATGATCATCTTAGATGCAAGAAAAGCAATTAACAATATCCAAGACCTTTTTATTATATAAACATTTAACAAACTAAAAATGGAAGACTTCCTTAACATGATAAGAAAATCTACAAAAACCCACTGCTAACATCATACTTAATTGTAAAATATTCAGACTTTCCCCCAAGATCAAGAACTAGACGAAGATGTTTGCTCTTGCCAGTTTTACTCAGCATTGAGGCTATAGCCAGATCACTTCAGCAAGAAATTGAAGTAAAAAGTTCTCTGCTTGGAAGAAAAATGTAACACTTTATTTGCAGATGACATGATCTTGGGTGTAGAAAATCATAAAAATACACACACACACACACACACACACAAGGATTAAATGAATTCAGCAAAGTTGCAAGATACAACATTAATATACAAAACTTAATTGTATTTCTATATACTAGCAACAGACCATTCAGAAAGAAATTAAGGAAGCACTTCCATTTATAACAAATAAAATACTTAGGAATTAATTGAACAAAAAAGTACAGCATTTGTATAGTGAAAACTACAAAAAATAATTATTGAGGGAAATCAGAGAAGACCTATGTAAATGAGAGACATCGTGTGTTCACGTACTGGGATTTGATATTGCTAAGTTGATGGCAATACTCCCCAAATTGCTCTCTCGATTAAATGTCATTTCTATAAAATTGTGGTTATTTTTTTTTGGCAGTAATTGGCAAGCTAATCTTAAAATGTGTATGGAAATGAAATGAACCAAAATAGCCAAAACAAGCTTGAAGCAGAACAAAGTTAGAAGACTCACAGTCCCCAATTTTAAAACTTACTACAAAGCTTCTGTCATTAAGACTATGTGGTAGTGGCCTAAGGATAGACATATCAAATCATTTGAAAAGAACTGAATGTCTACAAACACAATAATTAATGACTAATTGATTTTCTACAAGGGTGCCAAGACAATACAATAGGCGAAAAACAGTCTTTTTACCAAATGATACTGGGGAATCTGGATATCAAGATGCAAAAGAATGAAGATAGACCTCTACCTCACACCCTATACAAAAAGTAAATTAAAATTAATCAAAAATCTAAATATAAGAGATAAAAAACTGTAATACTTTTAGAACAAAAATATAGGTGCAAATCTTTGTGACCTAGGATCAGGCAATAATTTCTTTTATATGACACCAAAACACAAGCAACAAAAGAAAAAAAAAACATAATTTGACTATCAAAACTAAAAAAAAAAAGTTCTTTAAAAGACACTATCAAGAAATTGAAAAGACAATCTGCATAATGGGAGAATACATTTGCAAATCATATACCTAAAAAGGGTCCCCCACCCAGAATAAAAAAATAACTGTCACAACTTAACAACAAAAAGACAAGTAATCCAGTTTTTGTTCTTTCACTGCTGAGTTTGCAAGAGTTCTTTATATGTTTCTGGACACTTAATGACTAGTGATCCTGAGCATCTTATATGAGCTTATTAGCCATCTGTATATCTTCTTTGAAGAAATGTCTATTCAAATGTTATAATTCTTTAAAAAGGACAATGAATTTGAATAAACATTTCTCCAGATATATCTATCTTTAGTCATTAAGAGAATGGAAACCAGAACCGCACACACCAATTCACAGTCAGGACAGCTGTAATCAAAAAGATGAGACAACGGCAAGTGTAGATAAGACAGGAATAGTCATAAAATGTAAAATGGAGCAAACTCCAGGGAAAACAGTTGGGCAGTTATTCAGAAAATTAAACATGGAGCTGCTGTATGACTCAGAAATTCTATATTATTTTATATGCGCAAGAAAACCATGCCCACATAAAACATGTACATTAATGCTACAGCAGCATTATCTATGCTAGCAAAACAGTGGAAATGGCATAAATTTCCAACAACTGATTGGATGAACAAAATATGATATAGCATACAATGCTATAATTTATTTTGCCATAAAAAGGAATGGAATATTGATACACACCAACATAGATGAACCTTGAAAACGTTATAAGCTAAGTGAAAGGAGCCAGACACAAAAGGCCACTTATTATATGAGTCCATTTATATGAAATTTTTAGAATAAAATTCATAAAGACAGAAAGTAAATTAGGGGTTGCAAGGGTCTGGGAGGAGAGGAAAATGGGGAATAAAAGCTATTAAGTATGGGTTTCTCATCGAAGGTGATGAAAATATTCTGGAGTTTGTAGCGATGATTGCATATCATTGCGAACAACTCGATGCATTTTAGAAAGGTGAATCATATGCTATGCAGATTATACATCAATACAAAAATTAATCATAAAATAAAAAGCAGCTTCTCTTTCTACAAGATAGAGCTGCTAAGTCAATTCAGATGGAGAGAGCAGTGTGAAGCAGGGCGTGAAGACAGAGAGATGAGCAGGGACTCTGGATGGACTGGCAGGTGTCAGAGATGAGGGTGTCACAGGCATTGTCTGGTCTTGGGGAAGGCCAAAAATCCATACCCCTTGGTCCCAGGGCCTGAGGCAGCAGGAACATCCATTCTCATCCCATGAGCTGATGGCAGTTCCAATGACTGTGCAGCCCCCTCCAGACCTTAGGCCACTATACTGCTGGGTAGGAAGAATGAGGGCACCTCTAACAAAGTCAATTTCCAAGGGTTCTCCAGGATTTAAGAAGGCGGGTGCATAG
Organism: Ursus maritimus; assembly: GCF_017311325.1. Taxonomy (NCBI): domain Eukaryota; kingdom Metazoa; phylum Chordata; class Mammalia; order Carnivora; family Ursidae; genus Ursus; species Ursus maritimus. Next base: position 19,652,147 of record NW_024426552.1, read on the forward strand.
CAAGTGGTTCACAGCTCCAGCATATCAGCTTTAAGCCCTAGAGCTATGCAGATCTGGGATCTTGGATCACTACACTGTCCTAACTGGAGAAGACTCCATCTGTCCAGCAAGCCCATCAGTTTCCCAGAGGAGAATGGATGGAGTGGTCAGCAACCTATGTGTGATTTTCCTTCTATCTGACCTTGATATTGGAAGAAAGTGTAAGATAATATTCCACATTTGTCACATAAGAAATGCCCACCACACTTTATGGAGATTTTCTTGCATTTATAGAAGGCTAGTGTATATATGAAAAAGCTGTTCTCAAACCTCCCTGGAAACTCTGCAAAATAAGCCTATTTTGCAATATCTAGGCTGTCTAGATATAAGCAGATTGCTAGCTATGATAATGTTGAGCTAGAGAATCATATTGTAAATGTCCTTAAAACACACAGACACACGCACACCAAATGTCTTCTAAAAATGACTTTTGGAAATGAAATTGTTAGACCATCACCTTTAGAAATAATATACCCATGTTTGTTCAGTGGGTTAGAGGAGTGGAGTAGAAGGTCTCCAAAAGAAGAGAAGAATCTTTTATGCTACGCCGGTCATATTTGAAAGACATTTTTGTTTTATAACCATTGTTCTGTGTGTGCATTTTATTTTGCACTACAGATATATAGTTGATAATACTTAGTACTTTTTTAAATAGTTTCTAGATGATCTCAAGTGCCTGATGTGTTAAAAGTAGAGATAATAAAATGCTTTTTTCAGTATCTTTTTTAATTAAAATTCCTATAACATACTTTTTAAAATTTATCTCATTTTTTAAGATTTTATTTATTTGAGAGAGAGAGAGAACATGAGCGGGGGAGAGGGGCAGAGGGAGAAGCAGACTCCCCACCGAGCAGGGAGCCCAAGCAGGGACCCTGAGATCAAAATCTGAGCCCAAGGCAGATGTTTAACTGACTGAGCCATTCAGGGACCCGTTTTTCTGTTTTGCTTTGTTTTGTTTTTTTAATTGGAGCTGCCAAACCATCTCATTGAGAAAGTACTGCGTTGTGTTTACACTGCTTAAGACGGCAGAAGGAGAAAGAAGTGAAACGGGCTCTGCCTGTGGATTCATAGTGAGACAAAACTAATCATTATCCCCTATGTTCTACGCATTTTGTTTTACTTTGCTCTGTATACAATGTGCGGATGTGTGTTTCTTCCTAATCTTGGGAGTTCCCTGGGTGAAATAAAAATGTGGCTTTCATACAAGGAGGGAAGGAGAGATTGAAGAAAGGGGCAGACCATTCCAGGTTGAGAAATGACAGTTTTAATAAGCAAGATAACTTACAAATGAGGCTTGTCTTGGGTGACCACAGACGAATAAAACTCCGTACCCACCTGTCAAATCTTAAAAGTTTACATAGTGGCCTTAACTGGGTTATTCCAGTCCAGATGGTCTCAACAACACCTTAATCTCTCAAGGTTACACCCCTGAAGCCAGCTCCCACTGTGGAAAGGGTGAGCAGAACATACATTCCAAGGACAGGGGGTAAGGTGGGAAGGCTCTAATTGCCTGGGTCCATCTCATGAGTCAATTGGTGGTCATATCCTGTCTATGACCTCCTCCAACAGTATGAAGGACAATTGAATAATAAATCTACAACATTTAATCTTTCCAGATGTCATTGAGTTTGCCACAACATGACAAAAGTAGAATTAAAAAATTAATACATCTTGTGTTAAAATTCACAGGCAAGGTCATTTTCTGAAAATGGCATGTAGAAGAGAAATTGTTAAAATCACCTCCAAACATTAGTGATGCTTGCAGTTATCCACTGAGTTGGCAAGTGAGAAGAGTAAGAGTTCTGGTCCAGAATGTTCCTATTTAAAAGACACAATGAGATTATAGCCTCTATTTTATGTGTGTAATTTATTCAATGTATCTGTGTGTATAGTGGATAAATTTCAGTCTTTATTTGAAATGTCTAGTCTTTCTAGATGTCTAGAAGTACATAGTGTAGAGAATGTAGAGAATGCAAAATAGCACTCTGATTTTTTTTTTCCCTGTGAATTTATGGAAATGATTGTGTTTGGGGAATGAAACTGTGAAACTTGGTCTCTTAAGGCAGCATTCTGACTGTTCACTAGGTCTTGGTGCAGGGAGGAAATGCAAAAGAGCTCCCATGGTCTAAGTACTAAAATAACCTAAGTGCTAAAAACATGAGAAAGGTACAGGTAATAAAATAAATCATTTGCAATTGTCATTTGTGTTAATTTATAGGAAGTACTGTCTTCTGGGATTAACCTTTGTCGAACCATCTCTTGGAGCTGGATGCATTTCTGCATTTAGTCATTGGGATGGTGGAGGATGGAGAAGAGGATGGACAAAGGAAAGGTTCATTACTACTATTTCTGTATCTAAAAGACAGTTTTGAATTATAACTATAGTTCTATATGTACATTTTTTGTTAAGTACCTATGTATATTGTGAACAAAGTTCATTCTCTATTTCACAATTTCCAAGTTTTTTAGATATTTTGAGACAACGAATGATAAAAAGTAGAGCTAGTAAATTAACCAATTTATAAATAACTTTTGAATATATTTAAAAGAAAATATGTACTTTGGGTATATATACCTGTATATCTCTGAGCAGCATAGAGCAGACTAATTTATTAAGTTGGTGATGGAGAGGCAGATTGTTCATACGGAAATTTTGATGAGAAAATCTCATGTATGAATATACCTGCTTGGGCTGTGGGAACATAGTTTTGTGTTTTATAATAATATATGCCTGACAATGGATTCTCTTAGAAGCATTATAATTATTAAACTCTTGCTTTATGTCTCTTGAGAGCTGTCCACAGTAAGCCTCCAGCAATTCATCAATTAGGGTTCATGTTTTCTTATACCAGCACTGGTTCCCATGGTTTTCTGCCTCTGGGTCTCAGCTTCAGTAAGCCATGACTCTATATTTGTCTATCCATGTCTCCAATCTTGGGGACAACCGTTGGCCTTGTGTCTTACATGTGGATCAGAAATCTCAACTTCTTGATCTTTTATGAATACTTTTAAGAAACTGCATGAATTGAAGATCCCCTATTTATTAGGCCCTGAGATTCCCTGATATGCCATCTGTCCTCATGGGAAACAAAAAGGATTAATTGACCTTGTCCATAGCTCTTCTAATGAAGAAAGGTGTGGCAACACCCCTGTGGCCCTTTCACAAATAAGCTTCGTATTTGCAAGAAGGGACAACAAAAAAGCCATGTCCCCTGACCCCTAGTAATATCACTTTGGTTAGAATAATATTTGATTTTTTTTTTTCAGTAGAAGAGCATGTCAAAACCTGAACCACCCCTCCATTAGAGATTCAAAGGAAGCAAGAAAAGCACATGGTCAATCATTTCTGCTTTGAATAGAGTAAGAAAAGGAGAAAAAACAGCTTTATCCTTTGCTGGAAGTAGGATAAGAATGTGCTAGTTCTGGTGCATGTCATCTTAAAGCACGTGTTCCAGAAAAAAAAATCCTCTTTTAATGTGGTAGTAACAGAACATACATCTTTCTCAGATTTTATGGAAAGACTTTATCTCTGACCCAATTTCTAAGATTTCCCCATAATCTTCCTGGTGCCCAGATTTTGATTAAGTAAACTAACCTGATTAAGTAAGCCTCAGTTTGGTGAATACAAAAATTAAATGGACTGTGAAAACCAAAGGAACGACTGTATGTAACATATTTGCATATTTGCATTTACACTCTACATAACAAATATGCAAATGAAAGTCCAAAGTCAATTTCTTATGAAACAGTCAAGAAAAACCTTTATGTTGATCAATGTCCCACTTTTATTTTCCATGTTAGCTTAAACTTCAAGAAAAAACAATTTTTTGCTATTCTCCATATGGTTATAACATTGTCTGGTTGTTGCTACCTGATGGTGACAGTTGCTAATAGTAACCATGATATTCACAGTAGTGTAATATATTCCAATCTATGCCAATTTGATACCAATAGGTTTAAAATAAATCATAAGGGTATCAATTACATAATTATTTGATATCAAGTGCTGTTTCCTGTTTTAATAGTTCAAAACTTATGCTTAGGTCCTCACTACCTGCTTATTGGGGACACCTGAGAATTGGCTATCTGGAGATCTGTTGTTGTTGTTGTTGTTTTTATCTGTAGGAATGCCAAAAAAAAATGTTCCTGTGATGTTTGGCCTGGAGAAGAGGCTTGTGTAGTCTGAAGGGAAGTAAGCTATTAGTTTGTGAGTTGACAACAAAGGGAGAGAAGCATCTGTCTTGTGGATGTACAAATAGTCGCACAATGGAGTATGATCCATTATGAGGAGGGTTAGGATAATAATATTGGCTATGTCGATCACCTGGCAATTTCCTGCTTGCCTCCTTTATTCAGAAATTGTTTCATCTTCTGTTTCAGAGTCAGTGATTAAGACAACCAGCAGTGTTGGGGGAATGACTAACTACTGAAATAACAGGTGAATGAACTGTGGAAAGAGAGATCTTAACTTGGACATATTTATTGGGTCATTTCCAATGCACTAGATCAGGTCATTAACTCAATTATTCAACAAACACCTGTTGATATCTCACTATATGGAAGGTTTGCAAAATTTGGGTTATCAATATCTAGTGGGAAATTTCAAGAAAATCTCATTTTATACTGCCTCGTATGATAGCTCATGCATTTTTGTTGATTATGCTAAAGATAGTGGTGATAATTGTAAACCTTAAAAGTATTAATTTTCTTTCAGACATCATGTAAAATAAAACAGAAAATAAAGTAAAAAGTAAGTATTGATTTTATACCATTTTCCAAGAAAGGAAATACTAAGGAATAACCCATAGATTATTTTTAAATGTAGAAGTCCTTAACATCATCATTCAGGAGCCCTGCAAAGCCTCACATGGCTGCTTGGCATATCCACCACATTGGCATGGTTTAATGATTTTCCAAGTATTTGTGCATAATTTACTTCAGATTTGGGGGATTACCCTCCCTGCATCTGCTTCTCTTTCAAGATTTTTCTCCTATTTTCAATTGGTATGCCCGCCTGAAACACTATTTCTGAGTTCTCACTTTGGATAAGCCAGTTATTAACAGAACTTAACTTTCGCGCTCTATAATTAAAAAGAAATATCTTGCCATGTCCTATTACGATAGGCAAACTTTGAAAGACAGGACGATTTTTATTAAAGATTCCGTTAAGAGCTCATGGCTCCGCATTAAATTATCGCTTAGTCAATTTCATTGTGATTTCAAAAATTAAACTTGCAAATCTCTTCAACAAAACATCTTCTAATATCAAACATTCTTCTTCAAAATTTGGATATGGCATGGCTTTAAGTGGATACATACTTGATCCTATTTTTGAACCTAAGCTGCTCTCTCTCCTGTCTGCTGTTTCAATGAGAGGGAGTTTAGGAATTCAAACTTGAAACTGGCACAATTCTGGCAAGAAAAATATTTTTAAAAATCACCAGAATTCTTTTCACAATATAAAGCACATTGTTAAAGATATTTATTGCAGGCTGTCTTGGGAGGTAGCAGAGTTTGGGTGTAGCATTCTAATAAGAGAAAGGGAAGATATCAGTCACAATATAAACTTTTGTTAACAAAGGCTTTTAAAATATGTTTTCTATATTTATAAAGTTACAATTGCAGACCTACAGAAGCTATGGAAACATAGACAGAATCCAAATATATAACCGTAATCTAGTTTTGGAGAGCCAGAACTCCAAAATATTTTCAGTTGCATTTCACATAATGACATCCCATCACAGAAAAAGCAGGCAGCACTGACATATGATCTTCACATCACATCACACACAAGAGTAGAGGATTTGAAGGCTATTGAGCACCAAATTTTCCCATTGTACTGCAATTACAAGAACACCTGTGCTACCTAGCTGTGCACTGAGCCCCATGAAATGCAATGTTCCAGAGCTGTCGAAATGTCTCATTTCTTGTTTTTCATGCAGAGGTATAATTTTGCTGGATCTGGCTCTCGTGTTGGGCTGTTTCAGTTATAAGCATAAAGCAGAAGGTCTAATAATGTTTAATTTAACCAAAGAAGCGTTGTAAACAGTCAGCTTTGTGCCATTCTTTAACTAATACTTTTGGTATACTAACAGAGAATATGTGGGGGTCACTGTAATATAAGCATAATCCTCAAATCATGAGGATGTTTTTAACAGGGCTGTTGATCTGTACTCATCTAATGCATCTCAACTCTAACATCTGAATTAGTTATGTTGTTTGAGCTCTGTATTTACAAAAATCCTGGTGGTTTAGATATTGGACTCCTTTTACTACCTGATGCTCATACTGATGCATCAACAGTGACTAGATTTTTTGAGTCCAAACCAGGACAATATATATAGCATTTCAAAGAAATTACTTATTGAATGACTTTCAAAGGATGTAAAATAATTATATTAAGTAGTTACTATTTTATTAATAAATTTCATCTTTAATCAATTAGTTCAACCAAAAAAAAAAAGTTTTCCTTGGATTAGACACCTCCCTAGAAATTACCCTAGAAACAGAGTAAGTGGTGTTCATGTTTGAGATGTCTCTTGAAGAGGACTAAATAAAATGAAAGATATGAGTTGGTACACGTAGTAATATCTTTAAGTTTTGAAAAGAGTAAAATTTCATTCTAGAGAGGTAAATTGAGTATCAGATAGATCTCATTATTGGAACTGTATAACACAAACTCTGCTTCTCTACATAGTCTTACGCTTAATATAAAATTCTACTTGGTTTTGATCTCCTTCTGAGTACCTGCCACATAGTAGGTTCACAAATATATGCTAATTTTTGTAACTTGAAATAAACTGACATTTGATTTCTGAATATGTCCAATAAACACATTTATCTCTGGATGTTTCTATACCCAAGTTTAGCCATATTAGAAATATGTTTTTCAAGGGGTGTGTGGATGGCTCAGCTGGTTAAGTGTCGGACTCTTGATTTCAGCCCAGGGCTTGATCTCAGGGTCAAGAGTTCAAACCCCACATTGGGCTCCATGTCCATGGAACCTACTTAAAAAAATTTTTTTTTCAAAATTTGTTTTCAAAACACATGTAGAAAAGTCATGGAGCTGACTAGATTTATATTCAATAAAGTTATAAAATATAAATGTAATCATCCATGAATTCCAGAAGAAAATGTGGGTTAATAATAGAACTCAAATATAAAATAACTAATAAAATCAGCACAGTTAAAACTATACATCTCATTTGTGAATTTAGATAACAAAGTTCCAAACTAAAATTTAACAAGTTAAATTTGTTAACATTCTAAAAGAGGAATATAGAACAGAACAGTACAGATTATTAAAATAACACAAAGGTGTTCAATATGAAAAATATTTCAACATAATTAATTACTTGATAAATTAAAGGAGAAAACAATCCCATCATATTAATTGATATCAAAGAAAGCATTGAATAAAACTTGGCAATTGTCATTAATTTTTAAAATTAAATATTAATAAAAAGCCAATTGTAAAAATAATGTCCATCGGAGTTCTTCAAAGAGAAAACAGAATGGATCACCAACTTTATTAAGTTTTGAACACTCATTTATTTAACATGGATTAACTGTCTACTATATTTTCTTCAGTGTTCTAAGTCAGGGTTGGCAAATCATATTATGGACTGAATGTTTGTGTCTGTCCAAATGTCTTATATTGAACCCTCACCGCAATGTGACAGTATTAGGAAGTAAGGCCTTTGGAAGAAACTAGTGCCCTAAAAAAGAGGTTTCAGTGAGCTCTCTAGCTCTCTTGCCAGGTGAAGATTCAAGTAAAAGATGACTACCTACAACCCGAAATATGATCCTCAGCCAAAGCTGACCACACAAGTACCCTGTTCTTGGGCTTTCAGAATCCAACACCATGAGAACATAAATTTCTGTTGTTTATAAGCCATCCTGTCTCCGGTATTCTGTTACAGTTTCCGAAACTGACTAATGCAGCAGTGCTTTATATCCAATGCTAATATGATTTACTAGAATACTGGAAAACTATTTTAAGTTCAAAAGGAGAGGTCAGGACTAGATCTATGGAATCGAAACTATACATGGCCCAACCCTACCTATTCAATCTATGATCCTTGTGTCTTCTGAATATTTATATACTTCCTCCTAATTTTCAAGTACATAATAAGAGACTGGTTAACTCTAGAATAGTGGTTCTCAACCAGGAAATATTTGGCAATGTCCACTATCATATTCGGCTGTCATAACTAGTAACTGGCATTGGAGGATGCTGTTGGCATCTAGAGAAAATCTAAAAAAACACAACTTTCCAACCTTCTCTCTAGCAAAACGTTTTGCTTGGACTTCAGTGAGATTGTCTTATTTCAGGTTTCCCAAATCTCCAGACTTCTTTGCCACTGAGTATTTGGGCATATTATTTCCTCTGCTCAGTACGCTCAGTACCACTCCCACCCCCAAGACACACATATACATATGTTTTTGTTTGTGTTTGTGTGAATATACTCTTTCTCATCCTTGAAATCTTGCCTACGTGACATTTTCTTTAGGGAACTGCTCTTCGTGCCCAGTGTCTAGGTTAGGTGTTCCTAGATGGGCCTTCATAGAGCACTGTGCTTCTGTGGCAGCCATTATCACTCTACAGCACGTGGACTGCCTATCTACTCAGGACCTCTGAGTGCAGGAATTATGTTCTCTTTTTCCTGTTATGCCTCTAAGGGCTAGTACAGTGCGTGCCTGACAATTAGAAGTTATTCAATAAGGGGCGCCTGGGTGGCTCAGTCGGTTAAGCACAGACTCTCTATTTTGGCTCAGGTCATGATACCAGGGTCATGAGATCAAGCCTCATATGGGGCTCTGTGCTGAGCATGGAACCTGCCTAAGATTCTCTATCTCCCTCTCCCCACTCATCTCCCTGCTTGTGTGCTCTCTCTCCCTCACAAAAAAAAAAAAAAAAAAAAAGAGACAAAAACAAAAAAACAAAAACCGAAGCTACTCAATAAATATGTCTAATGGATAAATTTATTATACTCATTATGCTTATTCAATTTTCTGAAAAAGCCCCGTTCTGAGTTATATGTGCAATTGGTTTAGCTGGTGTTATTGACTGAAGCGTGTCTTACTAAAATTCACATGTTGAAGCTTAAACACCAATGTGACTATATTTAAAGATAGGGCTTTTAAAAAGCTAATTAAAGTTAAGTGATATCATAAAGGAGGGACCCTAATCCAATATGACTGGCATCCTTATAAGAAAAAGGGACACCATGGGTACAGAGAGAAAAAGCCATATGAGGACATAGCTAGAAACTGGCCATCTGTACCAAGGGGAGAAACCTCAAGAAAACCAACTATGCCTTGATCTTGGACTTCTAGCCTCCAGAACTGTGGGAAGATACATTTCTGTTGTTTAGACCATCCAGTCTATAGTTTTTTGTTATGGTAGCTGTAGCTACCTAATATAGTTGATAAAATATTTAATAATGTCTGTTGTTATGTTTAAGAAAGATTGATGAAAGCCTTGTTTATCTTGTTTGTATCCCTATTTTATTTTTAACAGTAAATTGGATACTGATTTTTTATATAAGCAAAAGGAATTCACTGAATCTACCACACCATGCTTACCTAAAGTGCATAGTATTAAATGAACAATTTATTGGAGGTTAAATTTTGATGTTAAAGAATCTGGTTACTGAAGTACCCAAAGAACTTTCTTATTGAATCATCCTTTCACATAAGGTGACCTCATAAATGGGTTTACCCAAACATTGTCATAGAACAAAGCCTTAAGAGTTAATTTTAGATCCTATAACACAAAAAATGAATTATTCTAGGTATATGTTTGAATTATATTATTCCTTAAACTCACTTATCTCAATGGGATATGAATTCTCTAGGGTTCTGGAGGAAAAGATCATGTCTGGCCTGGATATAGCCACAGTATTTGGTCCTATATTGGAAGGTCAGCTTGAATCTTGTATAACAAATGAGGACAAGCAGTCAAGTTAAGTGCACTTTTCATAATTGTTCTGTCTATGGTATACTGCAGAGCTATCTTATAAAACTGCTTTAGTTTTGACATTTTAATTCCACACCCTTTAATTTTGTATTGCCCTGTTGAATCTTAGGTTCATTGTTCTTATAGAAAAGGATATATCTATTCTTAATGATCAAGAAAGCAATGGGAAATGCCAAAAAAATCAAGAATTAAAACTAGATTTCAGAATTAATTCAATGACACCATATAAGAACTGAAACAGTTGCTACTGAAAATTGTCATTGACAATCACTGGTTGAAGTATAAGATATTATCTATATTGAAGACTACTTAGTGAGGTAAGCACAGTTATTTGACAATTGATATTTTTACTGGAATATGCACATTGCACTGCAGTGGCCTAGGATACCAGTAGACTATACTTATATATTGAATAGATGAGCATTTCCTGAGTTATGCTTTAGACAACATTGAGATCTTGAGAAACTTTAATAAGTGTTTTATAGGAAAAAAAAAAAGGATTCTTGGACAAATTAGATTGTTAAATGTTACAAACTAAATTGCTCTCTCGGTGATTCACGATAAGCACTGACAATGTTAAAACTCAGAATTTCCTAAGGTAAGAAAATCTATTTAACGGTATGTAACCTAGTACTTCCCAGACTCCTTTTTAAATATTATTTCTTTAACATTTTTATATTTAAATTAAAAATGCTTAAAATATTAGAGTTTTATGTATTATTAAAAAGCAAGCACAGTTTTAACAACTACTATATCAGAAAACAGAAATTCAACATATATCCTCCAGTACACCCTCCAAAGCATAGCCTGGTTTTTATGATAAGCCCTATTTTACTTTTTTAAAAATATTTTATAGTTAATTTTAGCTGTTTGTGCTGTTTTTAATTTTTTTAAATCCTTGTGTTCCCCTTTGATATCTCTCTCTCTCTCTTTTTTTTTTTTTCTTTTTTAAATTGCAACCTATTTGTCTAAGGAATTGGATAATCTGTACCTTCCCACAGCCTGGATTCTGCTGACTGGATCACAATGTTGTAGTTTAATATATTTCTCTGTCTTTCATAGTTTTTGTTAATTGGTAATTGCACCTGTAAGTCTAATGAGGTTTAGGGTCAATGTTTTGGCAAGACTGCTTCATAGATAATGTATTTAATTCAATTAGGAAGAATATAATATTTGATTGTCCCTAATGTGGTGATATTAGCAGACATGGATTTTTCAATTCATTCATTAGGGTTGCAAAATAGATTTATTCAAATTTTAAAATTCCTTCATTTAATATCTTCACAGAAATAAAATATAGATATATTTTATTTCACATTTCTTATTATCTAGTGACATAGTTAATATGTCACTAGACATATTAGGAAAGGTAGAATAAATGCTAGATTCTTTCCCTTATTGACTAGCTGTCAAAATAATGAGCTGATTTCCTCGAGTCCTCAAAAGGTCACCAATTAGTTTTGTTTTGTTTCTTTAAGTGTCATTTTAAACTCTTAAATTTAAATATATTTGATGTGGTTTGATCTACTGCACTTATTATCCTCATTGTTTTCAAATATTTTATATTTTGGCTAGTCTGCATCTGAACTAGAAGCAGACAATTCTCCAAATTATATCTTTTTGTAAGAAACAGTATTCTGGATATTAGGAATGATCATTGTTTTTAGGTATTTCCAGGGGACTAAGCTAGGAAATATGAATATAAATCCTCATGAATTCTCACTGACTGATCTTTTCTTTTTCTACCTGATATTTTCCTTTTTCTAAAGCTCAAGAGGACATTTTTTTAAGATTTTTAAAAATTTTTAAGTAGTCTCTACACCCAACTTGGGGCTCGAACCTACAACCTCGAGATGAAGAGTTGTATGCTCCACCGACTAAGCCAGCCAGATGCCACAAGATAATTTTCTTGAATTATACATTTTAGTATTTATTTTATTCTCTTAGTTAGGTGTCTTTAGCAATACCTATTTTGTATAGGCTGCATCTTCTTTGATTAAGTTTCTTTCTTTTTTTAAAATTATGTTATATTAGTCACCATATGGTACTTTATTAGTTTTTGATGTAGTGTTCCATGATTCATTATTTGCATATAACACCCAGTGCTCATTGCAATACGTGCCCTCCTTAATACCCTTCACTAGGCTAGCCCATCCCTCCAACCGCCTCCCTTCTAAAACTCTCAGTTTGTTTCCCAGAGTTCATAGTCTTTCATGGTTAGTCTCCCCCTCTGATTTCCCACCCTTCATTTTTTCCTTCCTTCTCCTAATGTCTTCCATGCTATTTCTTATGTTCCACATATAAGTGAAACCATATGATAATTGCTTTTCTCTGCTTGACTTATTTCACTTAGCATAATCCCCTCTAGTTCCATCCATGTCAATGCAAATGGTGGGTATTCATCCTTTCTGATGGCTGAGTAATATTCCATTGTATATATGGACCACATCTTCTTTATCCATTCATCTATTGAAGGGCATCTTGGCTCCTTCCACAGTTTGGCTGTTGTGGACATTGCTGCTATGAACACTGGGGTGCAGGTTCCCCTTCTTTTCACTACATCTGTATCTTTGGGGTAAATACCCAGTAGTGCAATTGCTGGGTCATAGGGTAGTTCTATTTTTAACTTTTTGAGGAACCTCCTATACTGTTTTCCAAAGTGGCTGTAACAATTTGCATTCCCACCAACAATGTAAGACGGATCCCCTTTCTCCACATCCTCTCCAACATTTGTTGTTTCCTGCCGTGTTGATTTTTGCCATTCTAACTGGTGTAAGGTGGTATCTCAGTGTGGTTTTGATTTGAATTTCCCTGATGGCTAATGATGTTGAACATTTTTTCATGTATCTGTTAGTTATTTGTATGTCTTCTTTGGAGAAGTGTCCGTTCATGTCTTTCTATATTTATCACATTTCCTCAATTTATTTTCATCCCTTTTCTTCATTTCTTTTTGATTTTTTAAAATTATCTATTTCTCATAAGGCATTATTGGTTTTGTTTATTTGCCTTTGACTCTATTATTATCTTCTTGTTTTGTCTTCAATTCTGAAATACATTTTAATTTTATTTTTCTATGTTTTTATCCCCACATTTCTGAATTATAAAGTTATAACCTTCTTACATGTATTATGTAATTTTTGTCACCTATTTAAAATATTATATTTATCTGTGTTGTGGGCATTTCTTTCTAGCAATCTTTCATTGTCTATAGGAATGTTATGCTATTTATTATTTATAGGAATGTGATGCAATTCATTATTTTCTTTGTTACAATGACTTCATATAAGGTTTGTCTTCACTTCTTTTTTTACTCATTCCTATATAAAATGATGTCCAAGAATCTTCAAAAGGTAAGTCAATTAGTTTTTTTAAATGTCATTTTAAAAAAGGAAAATAAAATGGTCCAAAACTGCTTTAATAATTGTACAGTTCAGGATGTCTTCTTAGGTTATCTGAAGGAATCTTCAAAGTATGACATCTTGATTCCTGAATTTTTCTATATCCCTTTCCTACTTTTATCTGGACCTTCTTTTTTCCATTTTGCTTTTCCTGCCCAATTTAGATTCCATTCTTAGAAGTTTATCTTTTCTGTGAGGCTTTGTCCTGGAAAGGAGTTTGGCTGGTTAGTCCTGAAAATTCAGAGAGCTCAGACTTCCCAAAAAATCTCATACAGAACATTAGTTTTTTCACCTACTCTTGTAGTGTGTACAGCCCCAGCTTCCCATTGCAGATGTTCTTCTTAAATTGTCCTGGTGAGCTTTCAGGAGAGTATCTGCTGGGCCATATTGAGTTTCTCAGATACCTGAGGCATATCATTGCTTACTTCTGCCTCCTACATAGTTGCTCACGCTGTTCAGCTCATGAGCTGCCAATGGTTCACCTACAACAATGCACACTTAAAGGTTTGAGCTGAAAATGTGTCACCTACTTCTATTATATATGTTGTTCAGGGGTTTTTAATTGTTACCCTAGTTGCACCGTCAGATTTTATTCAGGGGGAGGAGGGGCAGGTTAGGGGAATATTTAAATATTTTTCACCATCTACTTTCTCAGAACTCCTTTTCAACCCTTGTTCACTATAGAAATCTCAACTTCCAGTCATGCAGATCATTTATTCATTTACACCAAGAAGCTGATGACCATAATATAAGCACCCTGAAATACACAGCATATTCTAAAGAAATAGATATGGTTTTTATTATCAATTCATATTAATTTATTTAATGCAGAAGAATCCATGTGGACTATTTTGTAAGTCAAAATTACTAGATAAATGCTAAATGGATTATTTCCTTTGTACTATATGAATATGAATAATGGAATAAAGAATATTTTTTCTTATAACCTATGTTACCTAGAATGACATCAAATTACAAAATTATATCACATCATTAGAAGAATGTAAAAAGTATTTCATTAATACACTGAAACACATGTTGACACTTTCTAAGTGACTAGATTGGTGTCTTTGCTTATATCAGTATCTATAATCTTCATTAAATAATAAAATATTATATATTAGAGATTGATTGTATGCCTGGTTCTATGCTAGGAAATGTTGCACATCTTGCAAATTTAATATGACAGCAACTCAATATAGATACAGTATTTCCCAATATCTAATTTAAAAAAACAGAACCTTAGGAAACCAATAAAACTTACTGGCTGGGAGAAGATAGACAACATTTGGACACAGACTTTCTATCAACAATGTACATGTTCATAGCTAAACTAAGTCTCTTCTGCCACAGTATAAATTTATTTTCCTGACCTGCCTTTATTTGATAGCAGTAATTATTCTTAATACTTTGGTTAAGGAACATTGCTTATAAACAGTATTACTCAGCAATTTCTGCAATAATATGATGTAACAAGCAACCGAAATAGCTCAGTGGATATTAACAATACACATTCACTTTCTGTTCATGTGTTTTGTTCATATAAGTTGGCTGGGGCAACTCTACTCCACGTTATAGGTTGAGATCTTTAACAGAAATATGTCTCTTTTTCTGAAGTCAGAGTACAAACCTTGTGGCTACCCTGGTATGTTCTTCCTACATAGAATAAGAGGAAGACATCCATGAAAGCACTTTTAAATCCTCTTGTTAGAAACACAATGCATATATACACTCACATTCTTTAACCAAAAGAATTTACATGTTAAGCCCAAAGTCAATGAGGCAAAGAGGGAAGACAGAATTGGAAAAACGTACAATAAACCACATGTAATGAGACTATATTCAAATCCCTACTGTTATTCAGTAGTCACGTGACCTTGAGAAAGAGGTTTAACAGCTGTGAACCTTAGTTGCCTCATTTGTTAAAGAAAAAGAAGGAGGAGGGGCTGGAGGAGAAAATGATTTTGTCTGCCATATGATTTTGTTTTGAGAATTTAATATTAGGACAAATTTAAAGGGACTGGCATGGCTACCAGTGAATGTTAAATATTCAACAAAGATATGTGCTAGGACATATAGGCTAAAAAATATATTTTTACATATATATAAATTAAAATATACAATTATCATATATTTTATATATTAAAATATAATGTATACTTATTTACATATAAATATTTTACATATAAATAATATATAATATATAACAATATTATATATGTATATATTTTAAATATATATAAAATTTTGGCTTTCTACAGTTAAAGAAAAAAATTCCTCTAGTTACTATAATAAAAAAAAACCCTAATATCAGAAATTGACATTTCTGGAATACAAATGATGAGGAGAGAGTTGTTGATTATGCCTAAGAAATAATAGAAGTCTGAGCCATATAAGGATTTATAAGAAAGTTGAACACCACTGTAGGTAAGACAGAAATCCAATAAGAAGAGTTTTCAGTAAAGGAGTTTTCACTCTCTGACTTTGTGTTTTATGGCATCGCTTTAGTTGTAGCTTTGGGGATCACAGTAAGTCCATTTATGAGTCTACTGAAATAATACAACTAAGAGATTAAGGTACTTAGACCACTTAGCTGTGGAAGTGAGGTCTAAATTTTGATATATTTCTATGATAGACTATAAGAAATGCTGATAAATTGGATATGTGGTGTGAGAGAGAGCCAAGAGCAAAGAAGAGAGTTTGGGCCTAGGGAAGACTAGGGAAGATCGACTCTGGCAGGGGAAAGGAAGAAATTATTTCTGGATATGTAAAATGTAATATGCTTATTAGACATCCAAGCAGAGATACTGAGGAGATAGTTTGGTATTTGAACCTGTGGCTCAGTTGAGAGTTGGTACTGGAGACACAAATATGGTAAGTGTCAACATATGGATTTCACTGTAGTAGAAAAGATTAAAAGAAACTGTAACAGAAAAGATTAAAAAGCATACACTAAGAAGAAAAGAGGTTCAAGAACTGAAACTGTGACTCTCCAATGTGTAGAACTGGAAAATAGGAGGAAGAATGAAGGAGACAGAGAAAGAATTGGCAACAATGTTGCCTCAGAAGACATGTGAGAGGGTACACCTAAGAAGCCAAGTAAAGAAAAATATTTTAAGTGGAAGGCTTCTGATTAGCTGTGACGGGTGAAATAACAAGAAGACTGATATCTGACCACCAAATTTGACAATGTGAAGGTAATGGCGACCTTGACAGAAACAGTTTGAACAGACACTAGAATATGAAAGTTTGATGATGAAAACCAGTGGTGAAAGGGAGCAAAACTGGAGATAGAATATAGAGAACTCTTTTGAAGGGTCTGATTGGAAAGAAGTGAAAAGAAATGGTCAGTAGTTGGAAGGTAAATAACTAGAAAATATTAATATATGTGTGCATACTAATGGGAAAGTTGCAGTAAAAAGGGAAAATTGGATAACACAGGAAACAAGATGGAACAATTACAGGTGTAATTGTTCACATAAGGACTCCTTATGTGAAATGAAATGGAATTGATCCAGGGCATAAGTGAAGAGGCCAAACTTAGATGTAACCATGGACAATTTATAGAAAAGAGAAGTGGGGAGCCCCTGGGTGGCTCAGTTGGTTGAGCATCTGACTCTTGATTTCAGCTCAGGTCATGATCTCAGGATTGTGGGATCGAGCCCCAAGTTGGGCTCTGTGCTCAGATGGAGTCTGCTTGTCTCTCTCCCTCTGTTCCTCCCCCCACTCGTGTTCTCTCCTCTATTTCTCCTTCCATCCCCCCCCTAAAAAAACTAAATAAAATCTGAAAAAAAGAGAGAGAAAGAAGTGAGCTAACAGCCTGCTACAGTAGATGCGTGTTAAGTTGGTAACATTCGTTGTAATATTTCCCTGAATGCTTCTATTAAGCAAGATTATCAGCTGTGAGTGAAGAGTGGGAGAAGCAGTTGGAACTTTAAAGAGAGAATTTAAGGTCTAAAATTGTCTAGGAAGGTAAAAGACTACATGAACAACAACAACAAAAAATCAGGTTTATAAGGCAAGACTAAAAGGCCATCACTGTGTGTTTTCTCTTACCTACTCAAACTCAGGTGAAGGTACAGAGTAAGCTGAATATTGGATTTTAACAATTTTGTTTTTGCCTAAAGAGTGAAACATAGGGAGAAAAATCACAAGGAAGGAAAAGATGTGTTTAAAGGAAAGTTCTTAATGATTGCTTTTAGAGCCAAAGCTAAGGAAGAAAAGAATAAAAAAAAAATATTACTGAACATGGAATTTAAGCTAGGTATTTAAGCCAGGAATTTAAGACATGAGTTTTGAGAGGCAGATAAATAGAGTGGGACCAATGGATTGCAGCTCTTGATGAGGTGGAGCAATTTTAAGAGTGAGAGGACCAGAGAAAATATGCTAGAATATTAGGATGGAGTGGGAGACTAAAATGCTAGAAATTAAGACTGTGGAGAGGTAGACTTTGAGGCACTTCCAGTTAAGGTGTAATCAGATTTCTTTCCACTTATGGTCTTCCACAGTTCCTGGAATGCCCTATTTCATTCTCTTTCCAATCTGACCATTTGCTTCCCTTAAGGCCATATTCAAGTTTCCTCAATTAAACTATTAATTATAACATGTTTTTTTCAGTGATGTCCCTTTTTCATAAAGCCATACGGTACTGGAAATTGGTGCTACATAATACAGTCCTACAATAAATAGTTAATATGTCCTGACTTTCTTTAGTAGTTTTAGGACTGAAATGTTCTTTCTTTATGCACTGCCATCACCCTTTTTTTTTTTTCTTTTTTTGGCCATCACTCTTATAAAATATTTGATAAATACTTGTCAAAGAATAAAATTAACCAACAATAAATTACTCTTATTCAATATGTCTAATTTAATAAACTATCCATTTGGATGATATTTTGATAATTCTGAGTTTCTATAAGCTTGTTTCTTCACTTTGAAATATTCTTAATATTAATTTGTGAATTAAAATAATATACAGTTGGCCATTGAACAACATGGGTTTTAACTGGATGAGTCCACTTACATATGGATTTTTCTTCAATAAATATAATACTCCTAAAAACTTCCAATGTTATCAAAAGCAAAGAAAGGCTGAGAAATTGTCACAAGTATGAAGACTAAGGAGACATGACAAATAAATATAACATTGTATGCTAGATGGAATACTGAACATGAACATAAAAAGACATTAATTAAAACCTAAGTAAATCTGAATAAACTATGGACTTTAGTTAATAATGACTTAATATTGGCTCATTAAAACTAATAAATGTACCATACTAACATAAGATAACAGTTGGAGAAATTGTGTTCATGGGTATTTGGGAATTTTCGGTATTATCTTCTCAATTTTTTCTACAAAGCTGTGTGTTCTAAAAAAATAAAGTCTAGGGGCTCCTGGGTGGCTCAGTTGGTTGAGCATATGACTCTTGATTTCTGATCAGGTCATGATCTCAGGGTCTGGAGAGGGAGCCCCTGTCCATCCAGCTCTCTACTCAGCGGTGAGTCTGCTTCTCTCCTTCTCCCTCTCTTTGCCCCACCCCCCGCTTGTATTTACTCTCTCTCTCTCTCTGTAAAATTAATAAATAAATAAATCTTTTAAAAAAATCTATTCAAAAGTAAAAAGGTAAACACTATACCACACAAACACTAACAACAGCAACATGCTTGAATGGCTATATTAATATTAGGAAAAGCAGATACAATGTTTGTTTCATCTTTTTAGGTATATGGGATGCCAAAGTGAGCATCTTAATTACATCATCTTGACTGGGTCACGTATCTTCACTGAGTGCCCAGGTATTTGGCTAAACATTATTTCTGAGTGAATCCATGAGAGTGCTTTCAGATGACATTAGCCTTTCAATTGGTTGACTGAATAAAAGAGATTATTCTTTCTGTGAGGATCCAACCCACTGAAGATCTAAATAGAAGAAAAACTCAGAAGAAGGAGAAATTCCTCTTGCCTGAAATGAGCTGGGACATCAGTCTTTTGCTCTTGGGATCAGACTGGCACTTAGAACCATTGGGTTTGCTGGTCCTTAGGCTTTCATGTCTGGACTGTCACTCAGCATAGGCTTTCCTGGATGTCTAGCACACAGACAGCAGAATGTAGACTTGGTGCCTCCTAATCACGTGACAAAATTCCGTACACTAAATCTGTATCTTATCTATATCTATATATAGCTCTCCTACTGGTTCTGTTTCTATGGAGAACCCTAAGTAATACAGCAGATTTCAAAACAAAGATTACTAGAAATAAAATAGGACATTTCATAATGACAAATGGATTCATTTATTAAGAAGAGAAAACAGTCCTAAATTTATATGGACCAAATAATAGGGGTTCAAAATACATGAAACACAATGGATAATATTATAAGCATAAAAACTATAATTATCTTTAAATCCCTTAACATACTTCATCTGTAATTGCTTATAAAAATTTCAAAAAAATCATTAAACATACAGAGTGTCTGAATATCAATTATCTTGACTTATTTGTCATATTTATAACAATCTACTGAATAACAACAGGAACATATCTTTATGTGTGCTGAGAATATTACCAAGATAAATCCCATTCTTTGTCAAAAACACATCTTACTAATTTTAACAGAATTTAAAGTATTCGAACTATATTCTCTGGGCATAAAGAAATAAATTTAAAAATTACTAAAAGGCTATCTGGAAAATCCCCAAATATTTGTTTTATGGACTGAATGTTTGTGTCCTTCCCAAAATTCATACTAAAATTCTAATTCTCAATGTGATGGTATTAGGAGGTGGGGCCTTTGGGAATTGATTAGGTTATGAGGGTGAAGCCCTCATAAATGGAATCAAGGACCTTATAAAAGAGGAACCAGAGAGCTCGGTTGCATATGAAAACATGGCAAGAAGAGGGTTATCTGTGAACCAGAAAGTGGGCTCCCACCAGACATGGAATCTGCCAACATCTTGATCTTCCCAGTGCCTACACTGTGAGAAATAATTGCTTGTTGTATATGCCACCCAGTCTACGGCGTTTTTTTTTTTTTTTTTTTTTTTTTATTAGAGTAGCCCAAAGAGACTAAAATTATTTGGATACTTTTTAAAATCATGCTACTCAATAATCCTATATATCAAAAAGGAAGTCTAAGAAAAGTTTAAACGTATTTAAATAAAAGGAAAATGAGAATATAATACATTCATATCTGTGGAAGTAGCTTAGAGGGAAACTTGTAGCATTAATGATGTGTATTAGAAAAGAAAAAAGAATGCAAGTATATAATTTATGTCATCACCCTAAGATAAAACAATCAGAGCAAAATTAACCCAAAGCAATCAGAAGGAAAAAAAAAAAGAACTATAAATGCATAAATAAATAAAAGGGTGAACAGAAAAGCAACCTGAAAAATAAGTGAAAGAAAAGCTGAGACTTCAAAAGAAATTAATAAAATTGATAAATCTTTAGTCATATTCTCTAAGAATGAAGACAAAAATTATTAACTCTGTTGACCCCACAGATGTTAGAAAGATAATGAGACAAATCTATAAACAGCATTATGCACATAAATTTAGAACTCAGATGAAAAGACTTAACCCTTGAAAAATGTAAACTACCAACACTCACCAAAGATGGGATAGATAAACTAAAGATGTCTGATATCAAATACAATCATTGTATTTGTATTTAGAAACTATCCTGCATGGGGCGCCTGGGTGGTGCAGTCGTTAAGCATCTGCCTTCAGCTCAGGGCCTGATCCCAGGGTCCTGGGATCAAGCCCCATATCAGGCTCCTCCACTGGGAGCCTGCTTCTTCCTCTCCCACTCCCCCTGCCTGTGTTCTGTCTCTCGCTGGCTGTCTCTCTCTCTCTCTGTCAAATAAATAAATAAAATCTTTAAAAAAAAAAAGAAAAAGAAACTATCCTGCAAAGAAAATACAAGACTCAGATGGCTTCACTAGTTAACTGTAGTATTTAAAAAAGAAATATCACTTCTATACAAATTTGTTAAGAAAACAGAAGAGAACCAAATGCTTTCCAACTCATTTTATAAGGTCCTTATAATAAAACCAGACAAAGACATTACCAAAAAACAATAACAACAACAAAACAAAACAACAGCAATGACAACAGAAAACATTACAGACTAAAATACTTTACATAGATGAAACAATCCTAAAATTCATTAAATTGAAACCAGCAATATACAAATAGAATAATATAACATAATCAAAAGTATTTTAACCTGAGAATATTAACCTCATTCAACATTTGGAAACATATCAATATAATTCACCATATTAATACATTAAAAAAGAAAAACCACATGACCATCTCAATAGATGCAGAAAAACACTGGACAAAATTCAACTTCCACTGATGATGATAATTAATAATATAATAATAATAATAATATAATAAAACTCATCAAACTATAAATAGAAAAAAGAGTCCACATTCTGATGAAAATCTCTTTAAATACCACAGTTAACATCATGCTAAACTGTGAGATAGCGATTGCTTTCCCCCAGGTTAGTTTCCTAGGGTTGCTGAGACAAAGTATCACAGATTCAGTGGCATATAATGAGAAATTTATTCTCTCACATTTCTGGAGTCAAGAAATCCAAATCAAGGTGTCAGCAGGACCATGTCTACTCTAAAGGCTCCCTGCCTCTTGCAGTTTCTTTGGGCCTCCGCCATTGCTTGGTTTGTGGCAGCGCAAACTTAATCTGCCACCATCTTCAGGAGACTGTCTCCTCCCTGTGTGTCTGTGTGTCTCCAAATTTCTCTCTTCTTATAAGGACATCAATCATTGGATCTAGGATACATTCTAATTCAGTACAGCCTCATCTCAACTTGATCACATCTGCACAGATCCTATTTGCAAATCAGATCACCCTCACTGTACCAAGGGTTAGGATTTCAACATGTTTTTTTGCAGAACACAAGTTAGTTCACGTTTCCTTTGACCAGGAAGTAGGCAAATTTGTATGCTTTCACCACTTCTATTCAATATTGTACTGGAAGTCCTAGCAAGTGCAATGAGAAAAGTAAATGAGATAAAGGACTTAAAAATTTTTATGAAGGCTATAAAACAATCCTTATTTGTCATTGTAATATTGGCCTAAAGTATATATTTACATAAAAATCTAATAAATATGCGTAGAACAATATATGCTGAAAGCCATACATGTCTCACGAAAGGAATAAAAGAGAACTTAAGTAAGTAGACATATTGTGTTCATGGATTGGAAGAAGCCATGTAGTTAGGATGTCAATTCTTCCCAAGTCAAATTATACATTTAATTCAGTCCCAGTAAAAATATTAGTAACATTCTCTGTAGACACAAACAAAGTGGTTCTAAAATTCATATGAAGTGGGAAGGAAAGAGAATAGCCAAAATAATGTGTACAGAGAAGAAAAAAGTAGGAGCACTCACATCAATGAGCACAAAGGCATATCTAGAAACCATGGTAGTGATGAAAGGGTAGACACATAAGACTAACAGAATTGTATGGTGACTCTAGAAGTAGAGCTACACAAATATGTTTGGTTGTTATTTTTTGGCAAAAACACAAAGGCAATTCAATGGAGAAAGGATATTCTTTTGGAAAATAATCATGCTAAAACAACTGGATACATATATAAACAAAACAAACTGGACCTATGCTTCATCCTGTATAACTGTATTAAAAAAATAACTCAAAATAAACTCTAACCTAATGTAAAATGTTAAAACTGGAAAAATCTAATAAAAAAATCATAGGAGATAATTTTTGTGACCTGGAGTTGGCTAATTCAGTCTTAGGTAAGATACCAAAAGCACAATCCTTAAAAAAAAAAAAAAATTGATAAATTGACCTTCATTAATATTAAAAACATTTACAGCTTGAAGGATACCATAAGCAGAATGAGAAAACAAGCCACAGCTCTGGAGACTACATTTGCATAGCACATATTGGACAAAGAACTTAATCCAGAATATATAAATAATTCTCAAAATCCAATAATAAGTAAACAATAAAAACTAATAAAAGTTGGCAAAAAAATTGAACAGATACTTCAACAAAGAAGATATTCAAATGTCAAATAAACAAAGAAAAATGATTTGTCGGGATGCTTGGGTAGCTCAGTTGGTTAAGCGTCTGCCCTCAGCTCAGGTTTTGATCCCAGGATCCTGGGAAGGAGCCCCACATCAGGCTCCCTGCTCAGGAGGGAATCTGCTTCTTCCTCTCTCTCTGCCTGCTACTCCCCCTGCCTGTGCTCTCGCTCTCTCTAATAAATAAATAAAATCTTTTAAAAAAAAATGTTTAAAAAAAAAAGAAAGAAAAATGATTTGTCATTAGAAAAATTTAAGTTAATGAAATACCATTCAATATTCATTAAAATAATAAAGAGGTGCTTGGGTGGCTCAGTTGGTTAAGCCCTGGACTCTTGACTTCGGCTCAGGTCATGATGTCAGGGTCCTGAGATGAAGCCTCGCATAGGCTCCTGTGCTGAGCTTGGTGCCTCCTTGGGATTCTCTCTCCCTCTGCCCCTCCCTCCCTCTCAATCAATCAATCTAATATAAAAGATATACAGCAGGTGCCGTCAATGAGGCAAAGCACCTGACACTTTCACGCATTGCTGGTGAGAATGCAAAACAGTTCAGCAATTCTAGAAAACAGTCTGGCAGTTATTTATGAAGTTAAATATATACCTAGACAGAAATTTATTCTCTCTAGAATAATAATAATTATTGTTTAATTCTCTAATTAAAATCATGTATTCATACAAAATCCATAATTGCCAAAAATATAAAATAACCCAAATGTCCTTTAATAAGTGAATAAAAAGAAATTAGCTATTGATACTGAAACTGCTTACAGCATAAAGTTGTACAAAAATCAAAATGGCTGCACTAACGCGTTAGTGAAGCTCAATTTTAAAGTATCCTGTTTGCTCTTTTCTGCAAACCTCCCCTTCTCCCTTTGTAGTCTTTTGTGTCGGGAACCCGGTACCACCCTAAAGACAAGACACAGGAGGCTGGTAGTATGTACACAATTTCTGTCGAAACCTGTTAGAGCCCGTATTTCCTTATAAAACCCCCAGCCCCTTCCTCCAGGGGCCTGAAATATTTGAAGGTCATAGCCTGCTGCATCATCCTTTGCCCGGGAGAGCAATAAAGCTATTGTTCCTCTTTCTCTCAAACTCTCTCTTCCCATTATATTCTGAGCTCCAAGGCACAGAGTCCGTTTTCAACAATGATACAAGCAATAATCCGGATGAATCAGTGAAAGAAGCCAGTCCCAAAAGACTGCATCCTATACGATTCCATTGGTAGGACATTTGGGAAAAGGCAAAATTTAAGGGGCGATGAACAGATCATTAGCACGCTACTCTTGGATCAAAGTATGACCTATATTTGATGTTGGGGTTAAACTTAAATGAAGAACTCTTGATGAAAGCTCATAAGCAGAGAATATAAAGTAATATACTTGATTTTAAAAAAATACTGTTACTACCTTTATAAGAAGTTATTTGACAA
Organism: Ursus maritimus; assembly: GCF_017311325.1. Taxonomy (NCBI): domain Eukaryota; kingdom Metazoa; phylum Chordata; class Mammalia; order Carnivora; family Ursidae; genus Ursus; species Ursus maritimus. The sequence goes on from NW_024426552.1 coordinate 19,677,079, forward strand.
TATCCTTCTGGCAGTTAAGGTATCTATCTGACCTATGTTCTTCATCAGAAAATTCCATAATTTCCTACAAATGGCAATACTCGTTACTATTCACCGATCAGTAAGTGAACTGAACACTTAGATAAAAGTTTTCAAAGATGCATAGTCAATTCATGATATTTGTGTGTTGTTTTCCATAAACTCTAAACCAGATTCCATTCCCAAGTTCATTTTGAAAACTAATATAACACTGTATGCTAACTATACTGGAATTAAAATTAAAAAAAAAAAAAGAAAAAGAAAACAGTATTTCAATTAAATGGACTGAAGAAAGATCATTTGAAAAAATAACGAAATACCTTTTTAATGAAATGTATGAGACATATCATTATGGCTATTCTCTTTCTACACTCTACACTTTAATGTCTATAAATTGAGATATAATTATAAAGGTCATGAAAAACATGAAAGCACAAACCCTGGGTGTTCCAGAGTATTAAAAGCCAATTTTTTAGCTTTTTATTCTCTCACATTTCTAGATTGCTTTATCTGTTTGTGGTTTCCACTTTTATATTTTGAAGCAATGCCCCCATGATATGCTGATTGCTCTATGGGTGTTTACTACTGTGTACAATAACTTGAGAATTATTGTATTGTTAAATGGCTCTTCTGTAGTTTTGCTTTTAATTGAGTTGCAGATGTTAAGCCTATGAGAGTAATAATAGTCCCATTACATTCTATGAATGTGTTCTCAATAAGAAAACTCAGAACTTAGTACATAAAGTTACATATAGAAAATAAGATCATTTGTTAGAAATAAATGTGTGTATATGTACACACAGATACTTAAATAGCTAATATTTTGGCATTTTACTTTAAAATGGCTCTTAAAAGTTGTGACAAGTATACTAAAAGGCTAGATTAGAAGTTTTTCATATATTTTTATTCTTGCTAATACTATGAAGATTTCTCAACAGTGAGATCTATTATATACATTTTCTGTAAAACTTATACAATGCTCATGAATTTATCCCTTACCCTTTTATGGTTAGTATTGTTTAAATGTACAAAAAAAATTGAGAATTTTAGTAAAGATGAATGTATTCACTGTACTATCCTTAATGATCACTTTTTAAAAAATGATTATTATTAAGAACATTAATATTTTTGTTTTGCCATTGTTTCTACTTACATGATATTTTGAGTTATTTATAAGATTTATTTAAACTGACTTGACCAATATAAGAAATTAAAGTTGATTCTGAAAGCACATTCTGCAGAAAATGTGTATTGTACTACAAAGGGAAGTTAAGATTTTCCCAAAGTTTTGCTCTCTTCCTACAGGGTTCTGGGAGTGGGTTGAGGACATGTCAGATGCATCATGTGCAACAGCTGGGTTTCCTCTTACTCTAGCTTTGGATGCAGTAACCAGTGCTGAACAGACTTTGTCCAAGTTTGGACAGGTACACCTTACCAGCTTTCCTTAGACCTATGCTCTCTGCTTTTATTTCCTACCCAGAGACCTAGCTGACCTAAAAAAAAAATTGACATTCCTGTTAGGAATCAACCTAACATTCAAACATATGAACCCAGACATGACAGCAGTTAACCCCCATTGAGCCATCAGTGACCTGTTAGGAATATACGCTGGTGGATAAATCTTTCTCATTCCCAGCCCCAGGCAGTCAGTTCTAAGATTCATTTCATAATGCTCCTCAAAAGGTCACATGTGAGATCTAACACTGGTCAATCATAGCAGTGACCAATTTGATAACTCATCCTGGTATTGTTTTTCTCTCATTCTCTGTCCCTCATTCCTGTTCTCTGGGATGACCTTCCAAAGATACAATCTGTACTGTAAATCTTTGTTTTTGGCTCTGTTTTTTCTTTTCTTTTTTTTTTAAAATATTTTATTTATTTATTTGACAGACAGCCAGCGAGAGAGGGAACACAAGCAGGGGGAGTGGGAGAGGAAGAAGCAGGCTCTCAGCAGAGGAGCCTGATGTGGGGCTGGATCCCAGAATGCCGGGATCACGCCCTGAGCCGAAAGCAGACGCTTAATGACTGAGCCACCCAGGCGCCCCTGGCTCTGTTTTTTCTTGACCAAGGCTAAACCTGCCTTAAAATACTTTAGCAGATGCTGTATACTATTTTCTTTTTCAGAAAGTTCACAGAATACACGTAGCCTAATGGGAGTTCTGAGAAGTCTAAGAGTAAATAAATATATTGATTTTTAAATTCGTTTTATGTAAACTGAAATTTCCTAAGCTATTTTGATAGCAAATCCTTCTTTTTCCCTACATAATATCTTTCAATATCCTAACATTAAAAACATGTTAATGGCCAGGAAACTGAGGACTATAAGTTCTCCTATCATATCCACTAAGACATAGTCCACTAAGACATGACAAGATTCATCTATTATCTTATTTTTTACTATACCATATATATTGAGAACCAATGATTTTTTGTTGTGAATTAGGCAAATCCACTAATATATCCTACATTTGTCTCGAAAGACATTTCTTAAAGCTGTTCATAATTCTAGTTTTAGTTAGAAACACCAGCCTCAAAAACTAGGAAAAGATAAAGAATTAAAGTTAAATTTTAAAAAAGAAAAATGTAAATAATTGAATGATTATGATATATAAGGTCGACTGGAGAAATCTAAACAAAACAAAATGAACAAAACTAAGACCAGATCTCTCCCAAAGAAGTTACAAATATCAAATAGACAAAAATAAGATTTATGTTCATTACTACAAGATGTTAAAAATCATGTTTCCTTCTCTTCAGACCTGTCTACAGGCCTGAGCATAGCTTTCCATGTTCTTTTGGAGTTATATGACTTGACTGGTCAGTGAAATATGAGAAGAGCTGGTATACCTTACTTCTTTCTATGTTCAGTAATTGCAAGGCATAAGTTGATATGTGACATGAAAGAGTCATATGACTGGGATGCCTGGGTGGCTCAGTCAGTTAAGCGGCTGCTTTCAGCTCAGGTCATGATCCCAGGGTCCTGGGATCCAGTCCAGCATCAGGCTCCTTGCTCAGAAGGGAGCCTGCTTCTCCCTCTCCCTCTGCCTGCCACTCCCTCTGCTTGTTCTCTCTCTCTTACTGTCAAAAATATAAATAAAATATATTTGCAAAAAACCTTTAAAAAAAATTAACTACTGTGACAAGGTTCTACCTGTTGATTTTCCCAACTTTTGAACATTGGGTTACTCTTATAACACAACAAACGGCAGTTCCTATATGTATGGTTTAGGAATCCTACTTTTATAAGTGGAGGCATAGAATTTCTTTTCTTTCCTGCTTAGAAACTGACTCCTTCCATCAAATCTACGTAAGTTTCTTTTGTAATTGTGTTCTCATTTAAGTCACTATGATAAATGTATCTAGAAGTGGGTTAAGAAGTGGGTTAATATTATGCTACCATTGTTGAATATTTAAAATGAATGTGGTCTTTTGTTCACTTTAGACACCATATTCAAGCAGAAGTACAATTCAAAATAACAAAAATCTAAGATAAATTGTCTATAAACAACAAAGCAATGCTGAGAAAACTAATAAATTGAGGCTACTGGAGAGAAAAGGAAAAATTTAAATCATTGTAAGCAGGATCTAATTTAATGTAAGACAATATTCAAAATTAGGTTTCTAGGCCCTTAGGAGTATAAGTCAAATTTGTTGGCATCTCCAACATTTTGTAACCATATTCTTCATATGCTTAGGCAGTGAAACTTGACAAATAATTGATAGCAGGTATGATTAATTCTAAGGAACCATATGGCAATATACCAATAATTTTAGTTCCCATAAGCAGAATTTAATATGAAATAATGAACATTTTCCTCTGTGGCTATTAATCCCTCTTCAAATCAATTAATTTTGGGAAAGTTTTTAATATCTTTGCTGGGTTTCTTCTGGATGTTATCTACAGCATTTTCTATACGGTGAGATTTTTTTGGCTACACAACCAAAAGCAGCAATATTAAAAGTCCTTTAAATACAAATTAAGCTGCTAATTTTGGCTTCTAAAACAAAGGGTTTTTTTTTCTAGGTATTCCATTGCTTATAGAAATTTTAATCATATAGAAATCATCCAGCAAAATGAAATTTTAGCATATTTATAAAACCTTTATTCTTCTGCTACCACCAATGCTGCTATCACATACGATCCACTTTTGCAGACAAATTAGGATGTACTATTCCCAATTTATGTAGAGTAAATTTGTGAAGATTAATTCAGGTATACGCTTTGCATCCATTTGCAAGATGATGCTTTTACTTACTCAGCTGAGCCAGGTAAAAAGAAAAAAAAGAATCAAAATAGTTTTCTAGTGTTCTGACTTAAGTCTTCAACAATTGACTATTTCATTTAAGCTTTTATAAATTCAAAAATATTCAAGTACTAAAGTTCAATGTAAAGATGGAAATGAAAATAAATAAACAAACAGACAAACACGAGAATACAACACCAAAATATAACTAAATTTTGGATTACCTTTTCCTTTGAGTACTGGCATTCTTTACTGTAATAGATTGTGGATTACTGATCATGAGAAACATGTTATCTGTTGGATTAAGATATAAAAAGTATTAATAGTCATTGATTATATTAACTTACAAGTTCTCATTATATATAGGTTTTATAGTCACTCCATAATATTCTTAGAGGATATGGGTCAACTAAAATGTTGAGGTTTCTTTTTGTTTTTTATTTTGTTTTTAGTTAATGTTTTTATTTGAGTATAGTTGACAAACAATGTTACATTAGTTTCAGGTATACAACATAGAGATTGGACAAGTTTATACATTATACTATGCTCACCACAAGTGTAGCTACCATCAACATACAACAGTATTACAGTATCACTGATTATATTCCTTATGCTGTGCCTTTTATTCCTGTGACTTATTCATTCCATAACTGGAATCCTATGTCTCTCACTCTCCTTCGCCCATTTTGACCATTCCCCCCCAACTATCAGTTTGTTCTCTGTATTTACAAGTCTAATTCTGATTTTTATTTGTTTATTGATTTATTGTTTATTGGTTTTACACTCTACATATGGTGAAATCATATGGTATTTGTCTCCTAAGGCTAAACAAAAGCAAAAATAAACTGTTAGAACTACAGCAAAATAAAAAGCTTTTGCACAGTGAAGGAAACCATCAACCAAAACAAAAAGGCAACACTGAATGGGAGAAGATATTTGCAAGTCAAATGATATATCCAGTAAGGGGCTAATATCCAAAATTTATAAAGAACTTCTACAACTCAACATACACACACAAAAAACAGTTTGATTAAAAAATGGGCAGGGGACTTGAGTAGACATTTTTCCACAGAAGGTATACAGATGGCCAACAGACACATTGAAAAGATGCTCCACATCATTAATCATCAGGGAAATGCAAATTAAAACAACAATGAGATATCACCTTATACCTATCAGAATGGCTAATATCAAAAAGATAAGAAATAACAAATGCTGAGTTTTCTAAAGTATCTCCATGAAATCATGTTTCATGCAGGTTTTAACAAACAATAGATGCTCATATACGTAAATAAACCATTGCTAGGAAGAATTCGCTTTTATTGCCTTTTTGGGAAAATAATTAAATCTATTTAATATTGATATAGATTCCCCCTTAAAGTCTCAAATATCCATTTAACTAAGATGTATTTTTTAATAACTGGTATTTCTGACCAAACAAGACTGGACTCACATTCCTAGATTGTAATTGAAAAGTCTTTTGAGAATTCAAGTTAAATATTTTTATCCTTACCTGATGAAACAAATTCATAATATCTATATTCTAATTCAGTATTTACCATGAAGATACCTTTCCTACGAGCAAGATGCAATACTTGTTTTAAAGATGGTATGGTCCAAATTTTAAAGGGACAAAATAATTTACAATATAGCCAATATTCTTGAGATTGAAATGTTTTGACTGAATTTATTTTACCCAAGAGGTTAGGTCCAGTACATTGTAATTTGTGAGTGCCCTAAATGTAAGGGCAGACATACTCAGCTGGGTGACATTAAAATTATTCCTTCATATAAAAGATACTCCAGAGATGAAAAGAGAGCTACATCCAGAAAACTTATAATTATTCTACTACTTTTATCTGTCCACTTATTTTGATACATTCACCATATGGGAGAGTCTGAACTATAAACTGTATGAATAGACATTGCACCTTTTACAGGGCAACATTTTCCTTGAACAAAATATTGTGAAGGATTCCTTTACTCAGGAGCATATTCATATTTCAGAGATAAAAATACATAGCGTCCACTTTTGAAAACTAATTAAATTTGCAAATGTAACTTTACTTCAATTCAAGTTTTCTTTTTCTTTTTCTTTTAAATTGTTGAAATTGGAGAAGAAACATTCTGTATATGTGTTTCCAATTTCAATTGAAACATTTACAAAACTAAATATATATTCATAACAATTAATTTTATGGTAGTCATAACAAGAGCAACAATGGAGACAACAGCCATTTTATAAAGTTTTTACCACGTGGCAGGTAATGGGTTACATCTTTTGCATTTTTTCTCTCTTCATCTCCACAAACTCCTGTAAGTTTCTATTACCCTCATTTTATAGGTGAGGGAATTGAAGTTCACAGTTCACTTGAACAACATTGCAAACCAATACATGATGAAACTAAAATTTAAACCATATTTAAATTGCCAAAGATCATGTCCTTAAGCTCTACTGCCTCTCTGACAGGAATCATTATGAAAGCCACAGCTAATAAGTATAATGAAATAAAATACATTATAGAACCTAGTGATAAAAATAGAAAACAGAAGGAAGACATCAGGCAGGTTGGTAAAATGAGGTTGGGTCCACTGTAGGGGAAGAAAGCCAATACTCACTGGCACCCTCTGCTATGGTGATGAAGTCACCTCTAGTTTTGCTGATTTGCTGATTCGGTACTTTCATAGTGAATTAACTTGAAATAACTTCCTGTGGAGTCTTATAGAACCAGTACACAATTGCCTCTTGCAAAAGACATAGAGGTAATAAGGTGTAATAAATATTAAAGAAAATGAAATACATAACAATAGTGTATTCAAAAATTTGTTTAGAAAAATGATAATACAGTGAATGCCTTTTTTTTTTCTACCTAAATACCATACATTAAATCATTATTAGGCTTGTTTTAGTTTTCTGTGATATTTTAGAAATACTTCTAAGCTGGGAAACATAAATTATGTTTTCTTACATAATCATAGAATCAAAAATTAAAGGTTATATCTTTCCTGCACAAATAATACAATTGCAGTACCTTTTAAGAAATAAGAAAAATAAAACTAGGAGTGGCATGGCTTGGAGAAGAAATGGGACAATGTCGTGGTAACAACAATAATATGGTGATAGAATGAGTGACATGTACAGTTGCGTTAGCAGATGTAGTTATCTCAAATTGGCAAGCTAACAAACTGAATTACAACCCAGGCTGAAAACATCTTACTTAACTACTAGAAACCCCACAGTAATTTTGAATTCTGTTAAGCATTAGAAGAAGGGTGCTATACAATTTTTACTAATACAGGGGAACTGGTCACAGATACGCACACAATTTTATATAGACATGGGTTGAGTTCAGATCAATTGAGAAAAATCAGAGGAGGAAACCTAATATCAACGTAAAATTCCTAAAATTTGAAGAAAGGCAAGATGAGGTTTTCTGATTCCTCCATGTTTGAAATCAAACTCAAAATAACATTGACAAAAAGCTGATAGAATTAATCATTCAAGTATGATCACATTTTCCCCATGTAAGTATTGGCACATATGCTCATGGTTCCTAGTATGGGCTGAATGTCTGGTCCCTCCCACCCCCAAATTCCAATGTTGAAGCCCTAATCCTCAATATGATGGTATTTGGAGTTGAGACCTTTGGGAGGTCATTAGGATTAGATATGATCATGAGGGTGAAGTCCCCATGATGGGACTATGCCTCTATAAGAAGAGGAAGAAATCAGAACCCTCTGTCTCTATCATACGACAATAAGGCAAGACAGCCACCATCTACAAGCCAAAAAGAGGGATATTACCAGATATCAAATCTGCTGGCACCTGGATCTTGGACTTCCTACCTTCCAAAACAATGAGAAATCAATGTCTTTTGTTTCAGCCACATAATACGGGGTATTTTGTTGTAGCAGCCCAAGCAAAGACAGTTCCCTCCTCTATTCTCCAGTGATATTATGGTTAGTTCTCTATGTAAATCTCTTTACAACTCAACTTCCATGTACCTTGAAGTCATAAATCACCAGTATGTGGCTGAATGAAATCCACTGGAAATATGCTTACAAGTAGTCTATTGGATGACAAATCTCTCATACTTATGCAGTATTTAAAATTTCCCAAAGTGCTTTTGTACCTGTAATCTCATTTAACAACTTCACACTATTCTTGTGTTTATTATATATAATTTCAGGTAAAAGTAACTGAGTTTAAAGAACACAAGAAATGTCCCAAAGTCATAAATCTATGTACATTTGTATTTTTGCACACAATAATTTTCATACACACTTTTTCTACTTTGAACCTGACATTGATCTCTTTAGCCACTGGAGTTATTTATTAGTAAAACTGTCTTTCTGCAACTGTGCCCTCAAATGACTATTTAGGTTATATTCTTATACTTAGCATGTATAACTGAGAGATGATGATCAATTCATTTAAAGACGTCTAATACTGCTCACTTCTCCTATTTGTTCATTTTATCTTTTGAAGTTTGTTAAAATGGAATTTTTGCTACCACTGTTTCTAATGAGGTGCTAATAAGGCAGATACCAGTTTCTATAGTGAGGGAGAGGCATATTTGCCCATATGCAGAAATTTAAAAAGCAATTTGGAGAAACCTGGATCACTATTTTCGAACCCTTTAGTCAAATCAAGTATGGTGCTTTGGAAACTGACCTCCCCCCCCTTAAAAAAACCATGCCCTACTCCTTATAATGTGTGAATGTTAGCTAACATGACAAAGTCTTTGCAGATGAGATTAAGTTACAGATTTTGAGAAGGGAAAATTATCTTGGATTATCCAGGTGGGTCCTAAGGCAATTACATGTATTCTTATAAGAAAAAGGCAGAGGGAGATTTGACACACACACAGAAGAGAAGGCCAGGTGAAGGTGAAGCAGAAAGATTTGAAGATGCTCACTTTGACAACTGAAGTGATGTGGCTACAAGCTATGGAATGCTGGCAGTCACCAGTGCAGATTCACCCCCAGAACCTCTGGATGGTGCATAGCCCAGCTGACACCTTGATTTCAACCCAATGATACTGATTATAGACTTCTGGACTCCAGAACCTTGAGTGAATAAATTTCTGTTGTTTTAAACCACCTAGGTTTGGATAATTTGTTATAGCAGCCTCAGAGAACTACTATACCAAAGATTTTATAAAAATGATCAAAGTGGGTACCAGTCAGCTGTGGGGGAGTTTTTCCCTATGGAGAGCTGTTTCTGTGCTATGAGGCCCAAGTGGCAAAATAAGATGGGGCTACCTCAACTCTGGTGAGGGGGCTTCCATGGGAGAATGCAGAGGTCTTGAGTTGAGAGAGATGAGGTCCAGTGTGACTCATCGCTGAGAAAGACAAGGCATCATGGAGCAAGACAGAAGGTGATGCCCAGGGTTTCTGGGAGTAAGGGATGCATGAGGGTGAACAAGAAGAGAATTAGTGCAGAGTCCACTTAGATCTTCTCCAGGGTTGGCTACATAATTTGTGCTGTCCAGTACAAAATAAAGATGTGTGCTCCTTGTTTAAAGAGAAGGATTTTCCACCTTTCTTCTGCAGTCTCTCCACCTTTAGTGGTAGGCAGGATAATGGTCCCCCTAATATGTTCATCTCTTAATCCTTGGAACCTATAAATAGATTACATGGTAAAGGGAAATTAAAGTTGCAAATCAGCTGACCTTAAAGGGGGGGTGGGGTAGCAATTGCACTACTGGGTATTTACCCCAAAGATAAAGACGTAGTGAAGAGAAGGGCCACATGCACCCCAATGTTCATAGCAGCATTGTCCACAATAGCTAAATTGTGGAAGGAGCCGAGATGCCCTTCAACAAATGACTGGATTAAGAAGATGTGGTCCATATATACAATGGAATATTACTCAATCATCAGAAAGAACGATTACACGACATTTGCAGCAACGTGGACGGGACTGGAGGAGATTATGCTAAGTGAAATAAGTCAAGCAGAGAAAGACAATTCTCATATGGTTTCACTCATTTATGGAACATAAGAAATAGGAAGATTGGTAGGAGAAGGAAGGGAAGAATGAAGGGGGGGTAAACAGAAGGGGGAAAGAACCATGAGAGACTATGGACTCTGGGAAACAAACTGAGGGCTTCAGAGGGGAGGGGGGTGGGGGATTGGGATAGGCCGGTGATGGGTATTAAGGAGGGCACATATTGCATGGTTCACTGGGTGTTATATGCAAATAATGAATCATGGAACATTGCATCAAAAACTGGGGATGTACTGTACGGTGACTAATATAACAAAATAAAAATTATATAAAAAAAAGGGGTGGGGTGGGGTATTATCCTGGATTATATGGTTTGGCCAAATGCAATCTCAAAGGTCCTTAAAAGTGGAAGAGGGAAATATAAGAGTCAGTATTAGAGTGAGAAAAAACCTGACAGGTCATTGATAGTTGCGTTTTTTTTGTTTGTTTTTAGATTTTATTTATTTGAGAGAGAGATCTGAGAGAGATAGACAGCACAAGCCGGAGGGGCAGAGGGAGAGGGAGAGAAACAATCTCAAGCGGACTCCACGCTGAGCCCAGAGCCCAATTCCTGGCTCCATCCCTCGCCCCCCAGACCAGGACCTGAGCCAAAAACCAAGAGTCTGAGACTTAATCCACTGTGTCACCCAGGCACCCCCAGGTCATTGCTAGCTTTGAAGACATTAGGACCACCAGCCAGGGAATACGGGTAACCTCTAGAACCTGGAAAATACAAGAAAATGGATTCTATCCTAGGGTTCCCAGTAAATGGTGCAACTCCGTAAATGTCTTGAATTTAGCCCAGTGACACGTTGGGTGGGGGGAGGCAGGAAAGGTGGTGACAGTCCCAATCACCACCCCCCGAGATCTATGACGACGCAGAAGTGGCCGTGTGGACCCCACCGCCTTACCTGGGGTACAGTAAACTGGAAAGGCGGTGCGGAGGACGTGCAGCCGCTCAGCTGTGCAGCCGCGTGGACCAAGCCACGCATGCGCAGAGCCTGTGGCGCAGACTCGCCTGGAGACAGAAAGCGGTGACTGAGTGAGACAGAGCCAACCCGGCCAAGGTCAGGGCGCGCGCCGGGGCAGAAAAGGAGCAGTGTTGGAAGGGGCCCGAGTTGGGGTAAAGGTATGTGCACTGCGTGGAGGGTTGAAATCCCAGGCAGCCCGCAGACAGAGATCCGGAGGACGGGGCGGGGCCTACCTGGGGAGTAGAAGGGTTACCAACCGGGCTGTTTCTGGGGCCCAGACTCCTTAGTGTCACCAATGCCGTGAGAGGGACTCCTCCGGGCCCCTTCTCAGCCTGTCAGAATCCTGAGCACCCCCTCCACACTCATCCCTGGAGGATCCTGGGTGCAGACACGAGGCCCTGACCCAGAACCATCTGACTGGCCCCCACCTGTGCCCTGGCCTCAGGCAGGCCATTAGAGACAGCGCCCCCAGTCTAGAAGCTTCCAGTGGGGGGAGTGAGTGCCTCAGGATCAGATTTCCTGTGAGGGGGTCATTGGAACTTTTCAACTAGAGACCACAGAAAGGTGAAGGATATCTGGAAAGGAGGGGTGGCAGCAGGTGGGGGGAATCAGTTGGGTGCTGTCAAGGTCAGCTGGTCAAGGACAAGGGCTGTTGGAGTAACCTCATCAGAACTGTGCAGAGCAGTGACAGGTGGGAGCTGAGGACAGGATGGGACCCCAGATGACTTCCTTATTAGTGCTGGGGTGATTGATTGGATGGAATGCAGTGATTTTCTCAATGTGTTCCTCCTTTCTTTCACTATGAACATCTTCAGTTCTCCCAACAGCTTCCAAAGGGAATGTGTTCAGAATGATTCCTTTTCAAGATTGAGGTTACTTATCTTAAGGAGATCTCCTGGAACCAACACTAGGCAGAGTAGATGTCTGGAGTGAGAGGGCTGCCGATCTTTTGAAGTATTTTCTAGGATACAAAGGAGAAAATGAAATTGGTGCAGGTTCCATATGTGGGTCTAGGCAGTATGATCTTGGTTGGGTGAGTGCTGGTTTTGAAAGTAAAGGGTAAGGGAAGTTTTATGAAGCTTGGAACTGCAAACATATTGCAACTCAGTCTAATTTATGAATCACTGAGTTTTAGAAATATTTTGTTTTCTTCAATTTAGCATTTTTGGACTATTACATACATATGCTGTTGAGATTTTTTGTTTTGTTTGCTTTTCTTTCCAGAAGGATATATCTTTAAGAAACATATTTTCTCATTGGAATATTCTAGGACAGGAGTCATATAGTGTTGTCGTGGTTGTTTCTCCTTCTAATCACCCTCCTCTTCTTCCTTCCCCCCTCCTTCTTTTTCTTTTTGTAATCCCCTAAGTATTTTCTAAATCCAAACTGGAATTCAGCTAGTTTTTCTCTTGATTGCTTATGACAATGAAAGACAAAATAACCCAATTGGATGACAATAGTAGTGACCATTTATGGGGTGCCTCTCTTGCATCTAATGTTGTTCCAGTTACCTTCCCTCCATTCTGTCACTTCTGAGGTGGGTGTTGTTACCCACCTCATTAGCTCACACCCAAGACCACCCAGCTGCTAAGGGACAGAACCAGGAGATCTGGGTCAGTCTGATTTAATTTCCATGCTGATCCTCCTAAAAATTTTAGGCCCTGCAGACAACAAAAAATATTTCATAAAGAGTGAAAATCAACAAAAAGAGTGAAAATAAGCAGCAAAGGAAATGAGTTTAGGGTTGGGTGTTGGGTTTTTTTGGTTTATTTGTTTTTGTTTATGGCATGTCTTGTGTCCAGGCAGGTGCAAATTAACCTGGAAGCACACTGAAGAGCATCAGCACAGAAGGCTGGTCAGACTGAGGTGGAAGAGACATTCATTGTCTAGGGGTCACACAGAGTGGGAGATCAGTGTGAGTGTGTGCACGCTCCCTTTGCCCCTTGAGGACCTGGTGACTTCAGTTTGGATACATCTTCATGAAAAGAGGTATGGCACTCCAGGAATCTAAGATAGCCAGCTCCAGGGTCTGGGACTTAAGAGACCCAGATTCTAGTTAAGTAACTGTGGACAACTGGCATACCCTTTGCACACTTCAGCTGCCTCAGTGTGTAAGGAGGGATGACTAGGTATCTGGCATTGTGCATAAGATTCCACACTACTCAAAGGAGTAGACAGTATCCTCCACCTCCAGAACTAGCCAATTAGCTGATCCTGTCAATTGCAGTACTGATTTGTATTCCACTTTTGGCTAAAACCTCTTTTCAGTCTCCAAATGCACCCTCTCCTCTGACAAATAAGCAGCAGTTACTCCCATCTCCCCTTGGAGCTGTTCTCTCACTTCTGTATCCAAGTTCACAAAATGTGGGTGTCTTTTTATCTCCACAAATGAATCACCGGTGAAGTGTGAATTGTGCTTCAGTTTCTCCCTGTCCCGCCATGCTGGTCATGAACAATGAGATGATGCAGAAACCACATAAGAAGCATTTTGAATTGTGGGATATAAACACCCCCAATCCAACTACAGGGGTCAAAAACAGTCCAGAAATGTAGATCCTTTCCAAAACTTTAAGTGTCTGTTTCATGTTGGAATTCTGTAGCTAGGAATGTGACCCAGCTTTTGGTTTCTTCAGGCAATACTTTTCCAAATGACTACTCTAATGTCACCATGGCTTATCTGCACAAACACATCTGGCACCTTCCAAAGACTGTCAGAGAAAGTCTGCAATTCACAGCTTGACAAACAAAACAAATAAGACCAGTTCACAAGCTTGGATGCCCTGCTCTGGCCACTCACCCACCAGTCCTTCCTAAGAACAGTGGTTGTTCATAAAGAAACATTGATTATGAGTGTGGGGTATAGTCGAGGGCTTTCCATTGAGAGTGCTCCCACCTGCAGGTCGATCTTAACTTTGCACAAGAAAGCCAGCTTCCCGAATCCCAGATCTTTGTCAGTTTTGTTGCCCGATGTATCTCCTGGGCTCGAATAGTGCTTGGGGCATCTAGTAGGTTCTTCATAAATATTTGGCTAATTGAACTGGATTGACTAAGACCTGTACCTCCATAGAGATGCTCTGTCTGGTTTTCTCACCTCTTGAAAGACAAACATTTCCTCCTACAAGTTTGGAAGAACTCTGAAGGTTCCTTCCTTGTAGTTGGCCAGCTGGCCAGCTTTCCGAACTTCGTTTCCAGTTTAGCCTACTCTCTGGCAGCCTCAAAGCTTTATAGGATAAAATGCAACATGCATCAATAATGAAATATCTGAGTGCCCACTAGCTATAAGTTGTGCTAGTATATTCTATGCATTAGATCATTTAATCTCCCTTCTGAAAATACTACTCTTTCCATTCTACAGATTTAAAAAAACAAAACAAAACAGCTTTTGTTTCAAGGATAGTGAAGAAGTTGCTCCAAATCTGATAGTGTGGCTGACTTACATAACTGTAAGACAATAAATTTGTGTTGTTCTAAGCCATTAAGTGTACTATGTTTTTTTATGGCATCAAATTAGAAACTATTTCACCTCTAATGGTTATTTTATTTACTGTGTAATGCCATGTTCCCTTGGGCATGCGGATATCCACAGGGTGAGTGCAAACCCTCATGGGTTCCTGAGCCTTGCCCCACATCCCAGTGTACTCTGCGCACCCATTCTTGACCTCTCCTGCTTCCACATCCAGACCCCTACCACGGTATGAGGGTGGCAGGAGTTTTTGGCTGAAGGTGGGATTATGGGCAGCCAAAATGTCATCCCAGGGGAGGTGGCAAATCAGTTGCACTTGAGCTAAGGCCCTACGCTGCCCGTAAATGTCCCATTGTCTCATCAGATTTCACTTAGAAAACACAAATACAAAGATAACATTATTCAGACTATCAAGACAGCAAATGGAGAGTATTAAACCTCAAATATCAAATCCCTTTGTGAATGTGGGACCCTGTGTGCACAAGTTTGTGAAGCTGGTCCTCACCTTTATACAGACAGCAAACCACAAGGGCAATGAGATCATGAGCCTAGAATGAATCCTGGATTCCCTGGAACAGTGAAAGGAGTTATAATTTTCTACTCAGGAGATAGACGCGTTTGCCTCAGCCAATGAAATTGTAGGTGATCTAAGCTGGCTTCCACCAGCAGCAGACTCAGTGGTAAAGATTCAAACACACGTATTTCATAGGGAAGGTGATCTCAGAAAGCACTGGCAGGGTAGTAAGAAAAGTCAGAGAAGGGAAGAAATCCAATAAGAATGCATTAAGAGTAGTTTACTACTATTGGTAGTTAGGCATCGGTTGCTCTGGGGATAGTCAGGACACTGAAATAAACATCAGATATATGCCTCATGTGGATAAGAAAAAATGGGATATTTATCCACCCACTCCTGTCACTGATTAAAGGTTTCTCCCAGAAGTGTCAACTTTCAGTTTCTGTGGCATGCGTCCCATAAGGTCAGTGCACGTTCCATTCTTTATTTCCTTTTGGATATCTTTGTGAGCCACTGTCTAGGCACTTTTCACTTCAGCAAGTGGCTAATTAATGGGTATGAATGAAAGTACTTTGTATTAGAGTATAGAACATGTGTTAAGCATGAGGACTCTTGGATCTAAAATTTACCTTTCACACTGTATGAAAAGAGCTATGGAAGAATCCATTGTTTTCTTGAGCTTACACCTGTCAAAGGTGCTGTCAAAGAGTAAGTGGTTACTTACTAGATCTTTCCTCTTGACCATTGGTGATAGCTGACAAACAACAGAACTTTTTCACAATTATTTGAAATATGTGATTAAAGAAAGCTTGAAACAAATTTACCTACCTTTTCTAAGTTCCTTCTGCTTAATGGACATAGTATTTCTTACCTTATCGTGTGGTTGGGTTTTTGTGCAGTTATGGGATAATAATAAAGCATAGTATGTAGCATAGCAAAACTCTTTTAAATAATAATATTTTTCTTTTCCTTTCTAGATTCTGGAAAGGAAGGAGACAGTATCCTTAATACATTTCAATTATGGACAAGATATACTCTGGTCACATTTGTACTTCGGTCCAACCATTTCACACTGCTTCCCAGGATCTCTCTGGATGTAAGTAGAAAGGAATGAAGGGGTTGTTGAAACTGCAGAGTCTACAAATCTCAGTCATAAATTTATTATAAAAGTAATATAGCCAATATTTTTCTATAACCAGACATAATATTTCTAGTTCCAATTTTGCCTAATGGTAAACACCTTTTTCCAGTGAGTTAACATCTACTTTTTCCCCAGAATTGTGTCTAATATCCAACAGTGATGGGCAGGGGGTATTGGCAAGGGGTCTCCACATAGTTCTCCATAATTTGGCCTTGCTGGAATTCTCTGGCATATCCATGACCCAATCAGGTCTTGCTCATTGGTCCATGTGAGTCACTGCTGTGTTGTTCTTTTCTAATTTTTTGAGTTTAATTCTTCTTGGCGATAATCTCTGTAATCCTAGCTTTGTGAAATGAGAGGATTCTCCTGGGAGAAAAACCAGAGCCGTTGGTTAGTGGGCTGATTTGTTTTGTTTTGTTTTTGTGTGTGTAATATAAATTTTACAAGCTAAATAGCAATTTTGGTAGCAGAAGCATGTTGAGTACGAATTGGTGATTGCTGCTCTCACAGCATCTCAAGCTGCCTTTCAGTCCTAAAATGTTCTTTCATGTTATCATTATTGTCTCCGGGTGTTCTTTGCTTAGCCCAGCCCTCCTATGAAAGTAGGCACACACAGGCTCCAGTCCCAGAGGATCAGATAGTTTGCAACTCAAGCGGCATTTTTGTTCCCAGATAATATTGAACTTCCCCTCCATACTCAAGGGTTCAACAAAAACATGTCAACTGGGAAAAGAAATCCATTTCATTTTTGTTAGACTACTTGACTTTTCCAGGGGTCTTTACCTCAAATCTTTGTTAAATGGTAATTAAATACTTAAGGAGTGGCCTGACTCCCTCAAGTGAACTACAGGTGTGTTAAAGACAAGGAAAAAAAATCCTATAAGGAAAGGTCACCAAAATATTAACAGTGCTTATAGAAGGTGATGACTAGTTTTTGTTTTTGTTTTTTTATTTCTTTTCTTATACTATTATCATTTTTGTTCAGATTTTCTACAATGAATATATATTCACTTTTTAGTCAAAATAAAATGTGATTTTTTTCACTCTAAAAAGCAGGATGTAAGGTTTGTTTGCACTGTTATCCTACATATGAAATAATTACTTAAAGTTGCTTTAAAAATTACTGGGGAGAAATAAGCCAAAATTTTCATAATGTCTGTTCCTAGGTGAAGGCATTCATACTTTTATGTTTTTTCACATTCTAAGGAGCCTGTACAGGATTTTTCATCTTAAATAATAAATGTTTTTTAAGGCTTGAAAAAAATAGCCAATAAAAATCATTAATACAGCTCGACAGCAGAAAATACATTATTTGATAATGGTTATAAATGCTGTAGAGAGGTTAACTTTGCAAGAAGAAATCAAGCAATTACAATTGTATACTACCAACAAATAAGTAAGTTTCTACAAGCCCTGGCCTAATATTACCGTGTTTAAAATTCTAAATGACCATATAAAAGTGAAGTACAGATGATCATAAGAAACACACTATTAACTTCAGGAAAATCAAGTGTTATATTGATTTTTTCATTATGTAAAGTCAATTAGCCATATCAGCAGTATTGACTTAAATAGAGGATGTGCTGGCGGATTTGTAAAGGTGGGAATGTGCTACTGGAAGGCATACATGTCTTAGTAAATTTTTAGTGTTTGATTAAACAAAATAACAGCAAAAGAAAAACCCAACAAAACAAAAACACTATAAAAATTGTCATCTCGATTTTCAAAAATTTAAAAACAAGTTATAGCTGCAGCAATTTTTTTTACTATCTTAGTGAAACGGCTATAGGTCATCAGAAAACAAATTTATTGCAGAAAATCTATGTTCACTTTAATTTACTACCTACTCTAGCTATGTGATATTACATAATTAGCTTACCCAATATTTTAGTTACTTAAGAAAATGTATTAAGTACCTGTTCTGTGCTAGGAATTTTGATAGATGTTGAGAGTATAAAGGAGAATAATATCTAGTCCCTAAAGTTTAGATGTTCAACACCCAGTAAACAAGAGGATATAAAATAAATTCAGTGGTGACATAAATGCTCTAATAGAAATAAGAACAGGTAGAGTGATGGGTGAAAATATATTTGTGGACATTAGAGAAGGGATCACAAGAGAAGACTCAGTTAAGTTGGGCTATGAAATTAGTCGATATCTGTCAGAAGAATGTTAGGGTAAACATTTTCAGGCATTGGTAATACAATCTGCAAAGACCAATTTTTTCATCTGTTTTATAAGCTTGTAATAATATCTTCATTAAAAGGTTGTTTTAGTATCATATGATGCTTATAAACTGTAAAGCACTGTTTAAGGTGTTATTAATTTTTTCTCTTTTTTAATTAGATGTCTAGTGTTTTATAATACTCTTGCAGATTTTGATGACCTGTATCATTTTGAAGTAAATTCATTTAGAACTTTTATTACTTCATGTGTAGGTAGAGTAATTAAAGATGATCTCAAAACAGTAAAATTCTAAATCTACGAATCAAAATACACAGCCAATTAAATGTTCTGCTTTAGGAATGTTCTAATAAACTAAAAATTCACTATAAAAGCACTTCTATTTCAACACTTCTTTAATTTTTAATAAAATGAGAAGTTCTTATACTCTACATGGAAGATAATGATATATTTGTTTTTTATATTACACATTCATTGAAGAAGAGCTCAATGAAGAAGAGCTAGCTCCTGGGAACACCTATTTCCCTAGGCAGATATAAGTTGATTGGAAACTAATCCAGAAGTCATTTAGTCTAGTTTCCTTATCTATTAGGGAGTCTCTTATCTGTATGTATGGCTAGCATATGATTATTCAAGACATCTGTGATGATTAAGGAATCATTATATTGCTGATTATCAGGAAGTGAATGGAAACTACTTTTCTAAAGTCTACCAAGTTATATTTACATCTACTAAGTTACTAAAGGAATTTGAAGCCTATCGATCATGTACAAGCAGATATTTGGGTCCATCTGCCAGAGCACATAATTTTTCCCATTTCAGATTTTTATAACTGGTCAGTCACAATTGTGTATTATAAAGTATGATATATTTATTTATCCTGCAGTGTTTTTTATTTAAGGGAGAAAAATAATTTGAAAGGAAGCCCATTCAATTGTAAGGGTCATAGGTGCTTCGGATAAGTTGCCTATAAATTTGGGGATATGTCTTTACATTTATCCACAACTTCCTTATCAATAAAGTGGGGATAATAATATCTAGTGTTTTTCTACAGATCAGTTGAGATAATACATTCAAAGCTTTGAGAAGAATGTCTGCCTCAAAGTAGCTACTTACTAAGTGTTAGTTGTTTTATAAATGTAACTTTCTTAGTATGGAAAAGTGAATTGGCATGTGAATCAATTTACTTAGAATCTTCTAACATAGAATAGAATCTTCAGGAATGAAAAAAAAAACTCATAAAATGCTTCATACTTGCTTTTGTCAACATGTGTGGGACTACAGAGAGATCTGATTGAACAAAAGACTTGTTTCCACAAAAACTCACTAAGTTAGATGAACAATAGGAAATTGTAATCTTTATTTGTATGATGGTTATTTAGTCTGGAGAAATCTACATAAAAACCTCACACCAATGAACAAGTAGAATTTGAAATTAAAAACTTAATACCATTTACATTGACACTCCAAAAAATGAAATACTTAGGTACAAATTTATCAAAATATGTACAAGATCCATATAAGGAAAACAAAAATCTGATAAAATCAAAGAAGAACCATTAAAAATGAGCCAACAGCCTTAAGAGACATCTCATTAAAGAAGATAAACAAATGGCAAATAGGCATATGAAAAGATGTTCCACATCATGTATCATCAGGGACATTCAAATTAAAACAATTCAAGACCAAGAAGAGAAACCCAAATATGATTCTCAAATCAGTTGCATAAGATGATCTGCTTCAAGTTAGGCTGTCTCAAACTGCCCCTTGAAAGCAAAATTCAGTCAGAGCATATCTAAAGATATCTGTGTCCAGTATTGTGACAAACTAACAAGGATGAAAGGGAAAGGAACATTGATCTACCTTTTCCTACTTGGTATCATACCCATCATAGTAATTAAATCTTTTTTTCTAGAATCAGACTTGGATTTGATTGGTCCCAGGTCCTTTAAGTATCTTCTGTCCTCTTCTGGGCAAGGCAATGCCCCTCTCTGAGATCCAGTTTCTATATGAGAAATAGGAGTAAATAATAGAGTTACATAAAAGGGGTATTATTGGGATTAAATAAGAGAATGACCATAAAGTCCCTAGCACACAGTAAACACACACAGTTTGATATTGCTTCTACATTTACCATTAGAAATAGTAGTAAATCCAATCAAAATTATGTAAAAAACAGATAACATAAGGTTTAGACTGGAATCTATCTCAAATATTAGTAAATCTGTATTATTGAATGCAATAGTTTTTATATTACATGGAAATTATTTACTTTTTTCTAAAAATATATACTATTAAATGGTAGAAATTGTAGAAAGAACAATTTCTTGTTACACATTTCACAAATCAAAAGGCATGTGCCATAATGAAAGACGTGACATCTGTAAGACAAATGAGCAGGTCTCATTTGGTCAAATATCTCTTACACACTAAAGTTAAAATGCAAGAGGATTGCAACTGTGATGACTGAATGAAAAGAAAAGATACATCTGTGTGACTGAATTTTTTTCATAACATAAAGTCTTAAAGTCTGAAAATTATTTCTTCATCAATGATAATTTCTTATTTAACTGATGACTTCGAACAAAATTAAAGTGAATTAAATCATCCTTGCTTTCATAGCTTTATGTTATTTATAAGTTTTTCATTCTTTTCCATATTTTACAAATTTTAAATTATATAAAACATACATATTTTAGTCAACATAATATCACAAGCATTTTCTATATTTCAATATATGATGCAATTGTGATTTTTAATTATGAACAAAAAATCATATTAAAACTAAAGTAGAAAACAAAAGAACCCTCTCATAAATTCTTCAATTCTACAACTACAATAACCATTGTAGTTAAAAATATTGAAATATTTTTACTTCCTTTTTTTTTAACATTTATTTATTTATTAGAAAGAGAGAGTGGAGAGATGGGCAGAGGGAGAAAATCTCAAGCAGACTCCCCACTGAGAGCAAAGCCATATTGGGGCTGGATCTCACAACACATGAGATCATGACCTGAGCCAAAACCAAGAGCAGCACTTAACCGACTGAGCCACCCAGGTGCCTCAATGTTTTTACTTCTAATAGAATTTCTAGTTTTCTATCATGTATGTGTTTGTGTGTTTGAGTGCATGTTTTATTTTGGTAAATTTATATTGTTAGAGAAACGTCAATACATCTTGCTTTATCCACTTGAATTTATGCCAAATACATTTACAGAAAATAAGTTGACCTATTTGTTTTCTAGCAGTGTGTATTTTTTATCATATCCTTACTAATCATGAAGTATTTTTCGAAGTTTTTGAAACAAAAACTGAACAAATAAATGGACAAATAAATGATCATCCATTGTTACTTTAATTTTTATATTTTCGATTACTGGTGATATTAGTATTATCCGATCAGTTTTCTTCTTTTAATCTGCATTTTTACTTTGCATACAAATTATTTACTCATTTGTTAATTTGGATTTTAGAAATCTCTAAAGATTTTTAAGATCTCAATTTTTTTAGATATTTTTTGTAAATCAATAATAATTTAAGCTGGCATTTAATTATTAAGTATTTCTTCTGAGACTATCTTAAGTATTATTGTAAGAATAACAACATCCTAAAACTTTCACAATACATTTTTTTTCCTAGAATTAGTGTACACAAGCTGGATTTGTTATTATTACCCACAAATGAAAACTCAAATTGCTTATATTACTGTCTATAATGAGTATCAAGGGTAATGAAGCTTTATTTAGATTCTTAGCTTATTGTCCTAAACAGTGGGATTTTAAAATATTAGATTGGCAAAGTTATTTGTAAGATTTTTTCCATATGAATCCTCCACAGTACGTAGAGATATGGCAGGTGCTGGACTAGACATTTCTTCCAGGTTTGAAATTCTTATGACACCTCAAGCCATTCCTGAATTGAAAAGGAGAATGAGTTTGCAAAGATTTTAAATTCACAGTGTGCCTGGGGCAAAGACAGAAACTTAACTCAGCCAGTTCTATTACTCATGGTAGACAAAGCTAAAAATTGAAGTTGCATTTTTATTATAGTGCATTAACTTTTCTTGATAAAAAAAAAAGTTCTAACTGTAGAAACAAACTTCATTCATTTTAGGCTATCTACTATAGCCATTATAGAATATTAATGATGAACCAAATCTTAATGGAAAATACATTGTTTTCCATTTTGCATGAAACATTCAAATGTATGTTTCACTTTTAATAACTACTTCTGAGTATAGAGAGTAATACCTTGATTGTAAACTCCCATTGTTTCGGTAAAAATATAGAATATTCATTTTTAAAAACTAAAAAAGGGAAAAATAATTTTGAAGATACCTTATAATAATAGAATAAACTAAATAATAGGGAAATCAGGTGAAAATATTACAAATCTCTCTTAATGATGTCTTAGAACCTTAGGGTTCTAATAGAATGGTATCTAGAAGGCAAGGACTTTTAAAATGTCATAAAGAACTGCTTTCAGGATATTGACATGTCGAGAAATTTACTTGCGTTCCCACTTTCCTCATTATTCAACATAAAAGCAGAAACACAATGCACCTTAGAAGTGATTAGTTTATTCCTTTTATATGGTAATAAGTTCTAGAGTCTTGAATGCTTTTACTTCATCCTGTTCCACACCCTCTGTGCCCCTCCCCACCCCATTCACAATCTTTTCCAATACATTGTCCCTATACAAGCTGAAGTCTGCAGTGCACAGCCTACAGATGTAACAGCTCAGTTTTTAGGTTTGTTCTTAATCCTTATCTTACATTTTATAGCCCAGCACACTGTTTATCAGTGAATTCCAGGGACACTGTGACCACTAACCCTTTCCATATGCTTCTTAGTGTTACCCCTTTCACTTCTCAAGAAACCCAGTTTGATTGAGCACAGTTGGCCTGAAGGTACAACCCCCCCACCCCAAAATCCATCAGCAATCCTTCTTTACCATGTAATCTGCATGCAGTATGATTTCAGTTGCTTCCTAAATTATGTCTATTTAAGTACATTGTTCCCTGGAACAAAGACTTCATTTTCCTCAGAAAGGGAAGTTGTGCTTTTCTTCCCCAAGTACATATATTGATAAGATGCAATTTATTTTCCCGGGGTAGTATTACTTCTACAGTTGATTCACTGTCTACCTGGAGCTGTGAAATACAATGGACTTCCACAGGAAAATAAATGTATTATAGGACTAAATACCTCTACAGTTACATGTACTTGTATGTTTATTTCCATTGCAATATTAAAATGATATTTATTCATTTCATTATTTGGCAAATATTTATTGAGCTTTATCAAGCACCGTGAAAGGCAAGTAAAATGCAAAAATTTTTATTGGATACTTACCCTAAGGAAACACAATGTATCGATCTCATTACCCGTCTTTCCTTCACTATTGACTTTCTGTAGAATATCACCAGAGGTTAAATGAATTATGATATTTTAAATCATTGTATAGCTTGGCGTATGTTCCTTAGTGAACTTACAAAAGGACTGTCCATTGGACTACTTTGAATCACACACTTATTTATGCACATATTCATGTATTCATTCATTCATACATTCAACAAATATTTTTTGAGTACCTACTGAGTGATAGGCCCTGTTCTAAGCATTGTGAAAACATCACTGAACAAAACAAACAAGCTTTTCCCTCTTGAGGGAGCAGGCTGCTAGAATTGATAGGAAAACCATTCGAGCATACGCAGCTTGTGTTGCACGTTATGGTTTGTTAAGTTTTTATTTATTGTAACTATAATGAAGTATGGTTGCAAATCGTGGTTTTATTTTTCAAGAAGCCATTGCCGGCATTTGGGGAGCAATTTTGGTGATAACGGTGGAAGAAAAAGCCTGTTTGGGGGATCTTTAAAAGAGAATGGAGTTAGAATGAGCCAGCTATGATAGACAACTCTGTAGTCATGTCACTGCAAAGGAGAGAGTTGAAGAAATATCTGGATATGTGGGGGGCATGAAGAAAGCTTTTTTTTTTTTAACATGGTGTGAAAAAATAATAGTATATTTCATGATGATGGGAATGCTCTAATGGAGGAGACAAATGCTAATGCAAAAGACATCATGGAAATTTTATGGAGTAAGTTCCTTGAGAAATAGAAAGAATAAGATCTAGTATATAATGGGGGATGGTTTTATCAAAAGAATGTGTGGGTAAAGATGCTGGTATGCAGGTAGGTATATAGTGGGGGTCTACAGAATTTTTCTTTGGTTTCCTTAGTGAAGTATAAAGTTTCTTTTTTCTTGGCAGTTTAAATAAATGTCATCGTATATGGTCCATTTGCTCCCAAAATATATTTTTTAATTTAAAAATCGGTGGGTTAACACTAATTTTAATCTTACTCCTCTAGCAGTTCACATACCAGATAAAATGCAGAATAGCGTAATGGTTGAGTGTACGAACTCAAGTTTCAGGCTGATGCAGGTTTTTGTTTTGTTTTGTTTTGTTTTTCCAGTTTTACAGGCTACTTGGTTTTGAAAATTTGTTCCCCATTACTGTATCATTTTGAGCGAGTTATTTAAACTAAGCTTCTATTACTTCATCTGTAAGATAGCAAAATAAAAATAAAAGTAAATACTCTATAGGGTTGCTGTAAGGATTTATTTGGGTATTGACTATAAAAAGCCCTTCATAAAGTATCCAATGATTACATAGCCATTCATTATTATCAATTAAAATGCGGAGGTATTAATATTGACTTACATATTCAGTTGGCTAAAAAAAAAATAAAAGCTTCACTCCCTACATCTTTATTTCATTCACCCATTTCTCTGTTTTAGTGAAAAAGCTGTCATTGCAGGGTTTATATTCTGTAATATATAAACTCCTGGCATTCCACCTTCTTTCCTTCCTCTTTATTGTTTGACATGGGGACACAGTATAAAAAGCCAAATATATATGTGTGTGTGTGTGTGTGTGTGTGTGTGTGTATGTATGTGCAATACAATATATATATGCAATATGATATATATGCACAATATATATACACAATACAATATATATAAATGATATATATACACAATACATATATAGTATATATAATATATATTAAATAATATATCATGTATAATACATATCTTAGATATATATCCTACATTATTATATAAGATATATATCCTAATCATTTAGTTTTAGACTCCCAATATTTAGGTTCAAAATATTATTTTCAATTATCTTTTTAATGTTCAGATTTTGCCTGATGCACTTAGCATCTCCCTAGCCATTCTTCTCCTTCACCAAAGGCTTTGCTTTACCAAACTTTCCTTCTCCAGGTAGCTGGAAAAGCTATTTAAGAGGATGGGAAAGAGATGTGGCATTTCTCTCTCAATTCCCTTGCTCTAAAATTTATTTTTTCCCCTTCTTCACAAAGGAAGATTTAAAAAAAAACCCTACTTAGGAATCTAAGCTTCTTTCAGTTATAAAAGGTTTTCCTGCTTCATGTTATTGTTGTATCTTTTCTCAAGTTTTACTTCTCAAGAAGCTACATTTTTATACTTCGGGTATTTGATTTTACATTTCTTTCCAGTTTGAAGTTATCTTTTAGCCAACTATCAAACATTATTTTGAAGTATAATTAACATAAAGTGCTATAGTACTTCAGGTGTCCAACGTAATGATTCAACAATTCTGTACATTACTCGGTGCTCGCCATGATAAATGCAGTCACCATCTGTCATCAGACAATGTTACTACAGTCTTCTTGACTATATTCTCTATGCTGCACTTTTCATCTCTGTGACTTATTTATTTTGTAACTGGAAGTTCGTACCTCTTAATCCCTTTATCTTTTAGGGAACATTTTATTCCCTTAACAAATACCCCTGGCAACTTCAGATAAAAACTGCACTGCCAGTTGTTGTTTTTTTTTTTTTAAGTCTTCCAAACCTCATTTAAAAGTCCAAGTGCACACATGAAATGATTTGAACAGCATGTTAATATCTAATTAATCAGTTATCATTGTAATAGAAATAAAAAAGGATGTGTTCACAATGAAGTATAGGTCCACTCTAAGAGCTGATTAGAGTTACATTGCATGGTTAAGTCGGTGTTTGCAAGTAGAATTTGGAAAAATATTTTATGTAAACTTTATATTCAAACTCAGAATTATGCAGGGAGGCAGTAAGCTCTTCACAAATCAGTTCAAAAAAGCTTACCATTGAAAAGATATTTTCATAAGCATTTTCAACAATAGGACAGATAGACCTAGTAGGCAGTAGAGTTGAGGACAGACGTTCCTTTCAACATCCAGTGTTTTATCAAAGTTATGAAAATTAGAATGTAATGAATGATGACAAAAGCTTTGCACAGCATTGTCAATAATGAATAATTTTCAAAGAAGGGGTGACATTGATATAGAAATCTAGAGTGTGTATATTTATCTGACTATCCACACATGTACATACATAGGTAATGAGAAACAAGCATTACGTTATTGGTAGATCAGGATTAATGTACAATGTTGTGAATCATTCTTAAATTTCTATCAAATCAACTAAAATGCATCTTTGAGAAGAAGATGAAAAATAAAAAAAAATTGATTTCCTCTAATGAGAAATAGAAAACCAAATAATGTGGACAGAAAGGCACATGGGAAAAGAAAATGTACAAAAAATAAATGATACTGAAGAAATCACAAAGCTTATGTTCACCATCTCTATATAAAAATGCTGGACAAAACGCAAGACATGATAAGCCCTACATGGATGAAAATGCGAATCAAGGCTGAGACTGAAGGAGAAAGCCTAAAATTAGGACATTTTAATGTACTTAAACTGGAGTGCATGTACCAACTGCAAACTTTGCAATTCTAGAATTTTCATCTAGAACAGGAGCGTGTCAAAGCAGGCTTCAGAGGTCAAGCAATGCACCTCTTTCCCCTACATGGAGTAGTGTTTTCTGGTTTGATGAGAAAATATTAATCTTACCTTCTGGACAACCAATTCTGGTGCACTACTCTCTGCCATATTGTTTAGTAGGGACCCTTGCTGCAAAACATGGCAGGAGCAGATGGAGGCATTGCCAAACTCCCAAAGCTTTGCTTGCCTCTATGTTAACAGATGAAGGCAGAGGAACAGATGCCAGAAACAATCAAACAGTTCTCAGGGCAGAAAAAATAAACACGGAAGGAAACCTGTATCTTGCCAGAACAGATGATCAAGAAATTAAAACATCTGATGATAAAATGCTTTGTCCAGATGGCATTTATCTCTGACTTCTCAAGAAAAAAGAATAATGATGGATAGAAAAAAAATTACCATTCCCAGAGATAATTTAATTCTCTATGAAATCATGGGAGGGTAGACATTGCAGAAAAATCAAAACAAAAAACTGTATTTATGTAATATATATGTATATATTGGGAAATAATATGAAAATCTTATAGATTACAGAACTCTTTTGCCTAAATCATGGAAATGTTGTGCATATTTATTATGCATTGCTAACAGATGTGATATAGATCAAAGTTTAATCATGTCCGGTTATTTTTTTATTCCATAGTGAAATATTAATATAATACTGATTATCAGTGCTTTCCATCCTCTATTTCTGGTTCTGCACCTGGACACAAGGCAGAGTTGTTTTTCTCTATACCGTCCCCTTCAATTTAAGAGTTTTCCTAGTGGTGGGTAATTCAACTGTATCACATTTTAGTGATGGAGAAAGTAGTGCATCCTGTCTGGTTCTACTGGGAGAGGGCTTATGTAAGTTTACACCCAGTTTCCTCTGGGTTTTGACCTATGCATCTTTTCCTTTGGCTGATTTTGCTTTGTATCCTTTTGTTGTAGTAAATCACAGCCATGAGTACTGCTACTAAATGCTGAGTCTGCAAGTCCTCCTAGCAAATCACTGAACCTTGGGGGTGGTCTTGCATACCCTGACACCCTGTCACTTCTAGGTTGGGAGCTTTAAGATCCAGTTCATGATTTGGCATATCCCTTCTTCTGTTCTGGCAATAGCGAATGCATGCGTTGCATCATCCTTCAGTCTGGAATCCAAATAAGGGTGATATAAAGCAGAGTGCCACCCTTGCAAGGCTCAATGAGACTTTAGTTGTTTTAAGTCATGGAGATTTTGGTGTTATTAACTCAGTATTAAGTATCATACCTGATTCAGATATTGAGCAATGAAGTCAGGATGCTCATAGTAGACCTACTACTTTATCCAAGTTAATTGGTTTTAGAACATATGTAATTGTAGAATATTGTACAAAGGTTTTGAGCAGTTGTAGAGCAAGTCAAAGTATCATGTTTTGTTTGAAAAGACTATACACACTAACGAAAACTGAAGAATATAGTTTTCTATTCCAGGATCGTTAGCTGTTATCTACACTACAAACTCCAACAATTTTCAAATCAGTACATCATATACCATAACTTGATGCTTAACATGCATTTTAAAGTTGTATGGGAAACCCAGTGGATCCACAGAAGTGAATAAAGCTTGAGTCTGGATGAGTAAGTTTGGTCTGGTGTCTACATGTAAGGGTATGAGCTCAGAGATTGTATCGTAAGCCAGGAAATCAGACAATGGGAACTGAGGAGGTAAGAAGAGAAGTCTTCCAGAATGTAGCTTTTATAAAATTCTCAACTAAGTTAAAGAAGTTCATCCAGTGGGAATCAAAGTGACAGGAAAAAAAAATTATCAGTATTGCTATAGACCTGCAGTTAGCATCCTGGAAGCCTGGGGCAGCTCTCAGAGGCAGAAGGCGAAATGGACAGGAAAACAACGTTATGGGACTAGAGCAGGATATTTCAACCTCACTACTTGGCATTTTAGGTCAGGTAATTTTTTGGTTATTGTGCAGCTGCATTATGGGATGTTGAGCAGCATCTATGGCCTCTACTGACCAGCCTCAGTGCAGAAAGAAAATGCAAAATAGAGCTGGGAGCAGGGTTCCAGGTGACCTCACACAGAACTGGGACGTATTTGTCTTCACCTGTACATGAAAGTAGCAGAGAGCAGGCAGAGAAGAAAAGAAGTAGTGTCGATGCAGCTACCAATCTAGATTCCAATAAGGGAGTCCTCAAGGTCACTAAGACCCCAAAACCTTGTCAGCAGCCCTGTGTTGTGACAACTGTTACCAGTCCAGGCTTTGCCAAATGTCTTCCAGGGTGCAAAATTTGCACATCCCCCTTGAGTTAAAAAGTACTGGACTAGAGCATAAAGTAGAAAACTCATATTTGAAGAAAGAGTAAAGATAAAAAAAAGATCTGTTTAGGAGTTAGAGTACCTGGGCATAAGGACAGTAAACTAGTAAAAGGGAGGTAGGTAGCGGGAAGATCCCAGCCATTGGAGTAAAATCTGAAGATTGAGATATTAAATTTGCTTTAACCAATAGAAAAACAAATCCAGGAACCACTGACCTACCAAACTGCCCTGAGGCCAGGAATTAAGTCAGAATACCAAATGAGTACCAATGTCCATGTCAGGTAAAGTAGATTGGCTGGATCTATAAAGAAACATGGGGGAGGCATTTAGACATACCATGACCTAAATAACAGGTCATTGGCATATTTGCTGACTTAGGTCCTCTAAAGTTTTCAGGGGAAAAAAAGTCAGAAAATGATTTTTTCCCCCTAAATATAAAGCAGTTAGGTGGCCTGTTGTGCCTCCTCTCCTTTACAGAGTATGTGAGGGAGGGGAAGACAGGACTACAACCAGTGGTTTCCAAGGTTTTTAGATGAGGGGGTCTCAGTGACCTTGTGCTACTTCTTTGTTGGGATCTAGATGGGTAGCTGCATCTATACCACTTCATTTCTTCTCTGCCTTCTCTCTGCTACTCAAGTATGAGTGCAGAGAAACACACATCCCAGATCTGTCTGAAGTCACCTGGAACCCTCCTCCCAGCTCCCTGTGCCTCACCTTCTCTTCTTCACTGAGACAGGACTCAGAGACATGATTTTTCCCTGGACTCAAGTTGAGTTTACACACCCTCAATGGTGGAGCCCCTTACTTTGTCCTAATAGAATGAAATCCAGGTAGCAAAAATGAGAATTCTGGCTTCATAACCCCATCACCAACCACCCATGTAGAGGATAGCTGGTGTTTAGTAAGTGCTTATTAGATGAGTGACTACAATATCTTGAAATGTCATTTCACACACATTACACTGAATCCTCACAATTCTGGTGTATTATTCTATCCATTTTGCAGATGAGGGAGCTGAACCTCGATGAGGTTAAGTCATCTCCCCAAAGTTACAGAGAAGCTACATCACCTAGAGATCTGAAATTCAAACTCATGTCTGTCTTATTTCAAAGCTTGTGCTTTTCTAATGCTACCATGTTTCCACCATTGAGAACCATTGCAGTGGTTTTCAAACTAAGAGTACAACAGAATTACCTAGGGGCTTGATCCAACAGATTATTGTGACCTAGCCTCAACCCTAGAGTTTCTTATTCAGTAGGACTGGGGTAGAGACTGAAAATTTGCATTTATTTTTTTTAATGTTTATTTTAAATATTTATTTATTTGAGAGAGTGAGAGAGTACAAGTGGCGGTGGGGGATGGGGAAGGAGAGGTAGAAGCAGCCTCCCATAATTCCAGGCCCTGAGACCATGATCTGAGCCTAAGGCAGAGGTTTAACCAACTGAGCCACCACCACCACTATCATCCATCACCACCCCCCAGCCCTCCCAGCCTGCACCCAAGAATTTGCATGTCTAACAAGTTCCCAAGGATGCTGATTATGTTTCCAGGGAGCCATAGTTTAGGAACTCTGCTTCTAATGAATGAATTAAAAAAAAAAAAAATCAAGAACAACAAACCCACCTCATTATAGGGGAGGTCAGAACGAGGAGAAAATCAGAACAGGAACAAAGTCTTGTCTGCAGTGTTTATAGACATCAGGGGGGAAAAAAAGGAGACAACACCAAAAATGAGGAGCTAGAATATAAAATTAAAAGATTAGTAATATATTTTTTTCTTCCTGGCATCATAATTCAGTGGCACATTTGAAAAATGTTAAAATTCAAATTAGTGAATAAATGTAAAATCAAATAGTGTTTTTACAAGCCTCATTCCTTAAAACTATTCTGGCTTAATTCCCTTATTTAATTATTCATTCAGTAAATATTTGTTGAGTGCCTACTTAGTGCCAGATACTTTTGTCCAAGACAGAAGAGAAAACAAAGTACATAAATTTCCTTCACCCATGAAGAAAGTTGCAGAGTTTTGCTTTTTAATTTCATTATATTATTTTTTAATCCTTTTGTGATTTTAGACTCCTTTTACTTCATGTATTTGTCATAGTTTATCTACTTTACTCATTTGCCAAACACCATCTTTTGAGTTGTCACTCATCTCTGTTGTTTTCTTCTACAATCATTTTTTTCTGAATTAGTCAAGGTTCTTCAGAGAAACAGAACCAGTACAGATGATAGATAAATAGATAGATATCAAGAGGAGATTTATTATAATAATTGGGTCACATGGTTATGGAAGCCAAGAATTCTAATGATCTGCTGTCTTGAAGCAGAGAACCAGGAAAGCCAGTGGTATAATTCAGTATGAATCTAAAAAACTGAGAACCAGGGGAGCCTATGAGATGAGTCTGAAGTGCCAAGGTCCAAGAACCAGGAGATCTGATATCCAAAGGCAGGACAGATGGATGTCCCAGCTAAAGGAGAGACCAAGAATTCACCTTCCTCTATCCGTTTGTTCTATTCAGGCCCTCAGTGGATTGGACAAGGCTCACCTGCACTGGTGAGCTTGATCCCCCACTGATTCAAATGGTAATGTCTTCTAGAGATACCCTCACAGACACACCCAGATACAGTTCTCCTAGTTATCTAGGCATCCTTTAGCCCAGTCAAGTTGACATGTAAAAGTGACTGTCTCAGTTTCTATACCTGTTATTTGTCTTTGATCTTAATTGGGTTTACTCTGTGATTCTTCTCTGATTTTTCAATTGAATACTTAGGTCATCAATTTCCACTCCAGTCTTCTAATACTTACATCGATAATATGTAATGATTTTATTTTCATTCATATATATTTATATATTCTATGTGTATGTATTTACATATATACGTGTGTGTGTGTGTGTGTGTGTGTGTGTGTGTGTGTGTGTGTATGTTTTCTCCCAGGGCTGTTCTCTGTACAAATGTCTTTAATTTAAATGGGTCATAAAAGCTTCCTCTGCCTGTAGGATACACACAAATGTGAGACACCCACAGAGAACTTTCTCTCAAATTTTTATCAATATGGAATAATGGTTTTTTGGTAATATACCTGCAGCATATTATGTATATTATCCTGAACTTTGGTGCTACTAATGGGAGGACCGTTGGCAGTCTACAAAAGTCCAATAAGATCTGGACTTTGTCCTACTATTGACCTCACATGCTAATAGTTATCCCCTTGCTCACTGAGTTCCGGCCAACTTAGCTTCTTCACTGTGCCTTAAACATCCATGTTTCTTTCTCTGAGTCTTTCCACTGGCAGTTCTCATTTCCTGGAATATTCCTAAACCTCAATTCCTTGCCCAGATGTCACTTCTCAGTAAGGCCTACCATGCCTTAGAGTTCAGCCCCTCCTGTGACAATCTTCATCTACCTTTCCTATTTCATATCATCTCCATCATACCTCTAACATGTCATGGAATTTATTTTTTAGAATATATTTTTGTCTATCATAAAATTCAAGTTCCTCAACTCTAGGCATTGTTGTCATTCCTTTTGTAGAATGCAGGTCTGAAGACCTTTTTTGTTCTGTTGAGCTGGTAAAAATCCAGCCTCTGTTTTGAAGAGTAACTGGGTTTATAGGCTGTGGACAGTAAAAAGGAGAAAACACAGATGGGCTGGGATGGAAATCAGGGTACAGTGACACAATAGAGACTCTGCTCCAACTGCTACTTCCCTGTCTTTGCCCATGGAATTTGTCAAAGAATAGAAAACTTTGAAAAGGAAAATTCCCCTTCTGAAAATAATTTCCACCCCCCTTTCTTGGAAATCCTTGTGGGCATTAGAATCAGAATCGGGCACCAAAGCAAGTTGTATTTTGCACTGTAATAATTGACTTAGACTACTGTTCAAGAGTTACCTTTTGTTCATGCTTTCCTCCCTTTGGTAACAACACATACACCTTCTGAAATAACATGAAGCATTGTGCACGTTTCGTCTCCGGGGCTTCTCCTCTTTATGCAAAGCTTCGTGGCGTAAAGTGTGTGTCCGTGGTGAGCACCCTGAGCACCCACAGCTGAGAGATTTGGTTTTCATGAAGAGGTCAAATACTGAAGAGCAGCTGGTGTAATAATTCAAACTCGGGCAAATTCTTTCCTATTTTTCCAGAAATTATACGAATGTCTGGTTTTATTCTTAAAGATACTACCTAAAATTATAGAGATAGCAAATTAATTTCCCAAGCATTTGGGCTGGGTGTTTTTTGAATGGATGGGAGTATAATGAGCAAAGTATTGTTTTTTAAAAAATTCCTGAAAGGAAGCCCTTAGAGTATAAGGTAATTTTGCAGTTTTTAAACTTGGCATTATAATAACATTTTCCATTTAGGTTTTTTTTCAGAGGAATGATGTGAACTACGCATATTTTTCTTTCTAATAACACAACAAAAATGTGTGAGTGTGTGTGTCTGTGTTGCTTCAAAAGACTTATTTCATTACATGATGTTTATTTAGAAGAATTTATAGCTTTTATATTCATAGACACATTGCTGTGGGACAAACTTTTCAAATTACAATTTCAGGTCATATAAATATGACCTTAGATGTATTTTTTTATAAACCAGCAATATTTATTTTATGCAAAGACAGCTAAAAGGGCAATACCTGTGAATTCAATATAGTCAAACTGGTTTTGTTCAGAATTTTGAGTTGAAATTCACCCATTGAAATTCATTTGCTTTTGCATTTTTAAAAATATGAAACTTCAAAAATACTAGAAGTGGAAACCCAGAGATGTTTTGTTTGTTCTTACTGGAAAGTTGGTGATGATTTGTGAGGTGGTGGAACCTTTGCAACAAGAAAACCTAAACTGAGGCACAGTTCAAAATGAGGAGGACTGAGTGGCCTATTTCATCACTGATTGATTGATTGAGTGACTCAATATTTATTGGGAACTTCCTATGTGCTGAGCACTATGCTATGTTTGGGGGATTTTAAAATAAGAAAAACAAAAATCCTAGAACCCAAGGAGCATCTGCTCGAATAGTAAGATATGATAAATGCTGTCAAATTGTCTCTGTTTTGCCCAGTTAAGTATGTTTTTACAAACAACAAATATTAGTATCACATTTACTTTTCTGGTGACATAGAACAACCAGGAAAACTGCTCTCAGCAAGTCTCCTGTTTTTGTATAGACTGTGATTTAAGAACGTTCTTTACATTTTTAAATGGTTACATTTTAAATGGTTATATAATTATCTACATAATATCTTGAATCTTCCCTCTTGTCTCACAAAGCCTAAAATATTTACCACTGTGCCCTTTTAAGAAAAAGTTTGCCAACCCTGATGTAAAATACAAATGTATATCTAATTCTTCATCTCTAAGTAGCGACTGATGATATGAGGATATTTTATTTTATCTTTCTTGATATATATATATATATGAATATAATTTCTTGATACATATATATCAAGAATATGGTTTATACATATATATTACATGTTTATCTCTCTTGTTCTCTTTCTCTCTTTTTCTCTCTCTGTCTCTGAGATAGAAATGTAGCAAATGTCCTCTGGACCTACTCAGTGGATGTACTTGGTTGAAGTGAGGGGGGGAGGATTGGTGGTATGTAAACCACATGTAAAAAATTAATGTATCTATTTTATAAACCCTTCATATTCCTGTATCTGTGTTTTGCCAAGAAAGTTCTGGCATGTGAAACCTATTAAATGTAGGTGTCACTGGTCCAAATTCCAGACAACCAAGTAAACTGATAGATGCACTTCATGCTGGGTTAATATATCACACTTAGAATTTTTGATATCTACCATATCCATACATTCATATCTATCCAGTAAGTGATAAGTTCCATCCTTCTTAGTCTAATACCTTGGAAATCTATTCCCAAACGTATTCCCAAGTTTATGGCAACATAAGTTAGTAAAAACCTTTTGATTATATAGGAGTATAAACTGTTTTCTATAGGGTCTGCCTCCCTCTAGAACAGGCTGGCATCAGGCCCTAGTTAGCTGATCTGGAGGTAATAAAGAGTGGTTCAGATGTGTCTTGAGAATGAAAGGCACTTCTTTACGGGAAAATTCCTCAGGTCAGTTTATTGTGGCTTCTTTAAGCAAGAGGGGGACCAATGTCTTCACACATGGGAGGCTAAGTGCTTTACTGGCAAGGAGGTTTAGGGTAACTCCAGGGTTCAAATCTTCATTTTCTTCTGGATACACCCAAATGTCCATATTTCCAATTTCAGAATTTGTGATAGTTTTATCTGTCAACTTGGGTAGGTGATAGTCCAGGTTATTCAGTCAAA
Source organism: Ursus maritimus (assembly GCF_017311325.1). Lineage (NCBI taxonomy): Eukaryota > Metazoa > Chordata > Mammalia > Carnivora > Ursidae > Ursus > Ursus maritimus. Next base: position 19,713,072 of record NW_024426552.1, read on the forward strand.
TACTAAACTAGATATTACATAAAGGTACTTTGTAGATAGAAGTTAAATTTATCATAAATTAATATTAGGTAAGGAAGATTATTCTAGATAACCAGGGTAGGCCTGAGTCAATCAGTTGAGTGGTTTTAAGAGCAGAAGTGATGCTTCCAGGAAGAACTTCTGCTGTGTATCGCATGTCCCAGAGGATGGGCCACTGCCTGACTGGTACAGATGCCTCAGGGACTCTTGATGGGCCCCCCGTGGGACCGTGACCCAGTCCTCTCGGAAGGAGGGTTAGTCCAGCTAATGTGTTGTTTGTCAGGAGGTGTAATGAGACTGAGTCAGGAGTATGAAAATGCCAGCAAAACTGTTGCTTTGGGGACCACCTGCTCTCTTACCCCAGTAAGGAACTGTTGTGAAGGTAGTGTCATCAGGAGCAAGAGGCAACAGGAAACTTCTCTCTCTCTCTCTCTGTTACCTGCTGGCAGAGCTCAACAGGGACCCGACTGGCAGAAGTCATGAGTTTTGCAGAATCCCAGGACCAGCATCTCAGAGTTGACCAAAGAAAGATCACTTTGAAGCTGAGAGTCAGTAGCTAAATAACAAACACATTGGTCATTGTCTCACAGTATTGCAAGGAGTATTTAAATTGAGCTCCTGGGGGGAAAAATAGCTCCCAGAAGACAGTAAGATTCATCCCCGTGTTTGGGTGTTCCAAATACTACTTTTTATTAGTGAGTATCACTGCCACAGCTACCTTGTAGCTTCGGTTCAATTTATCAACTATGTATTTATCATTCATTATAAATATGTGTGCTATTACTATTACTATGTGTGCTACTATCATAGCCTTCTGAGAAGAGGCACAGCCAATCTGGGGACCTTTGTTCAGCCATAGTTTTTACCTGCAGAGAGAAAATCCCAAGACTTGAGAGCACATCACATGTGATCTTCAACTACTAGTTTTCCTATGGACAAAATTATACTTAGGTTTCTCTCATGAAAGCTGCTATGTGGCAAATACAATCAACACTGAGGAAAAGAGAAAAGCTTCCTAATTTTTAAGTGAGAATTAGCTAGAAATCACACTAATTTCCTGACTATATCTTTAATATTGGCTAAAAATAGTCAATATATGTGAGGCTTTTGTTGCAAAACCTTTGAATCACCACAAAAGATTACGGATGTAATTCTGTGAGAACATCATGAATGCTCGATGCAGGGTAAACTTAAGAAAGAAAATGCTTCATATAAGAGATGGAATAAAATGTAATTTCAGAAATATAAATCAAAGGGCATACTTCTTGAGACTTATGTTTTAGGTGAATCAGGACATTCTGTGGCTTATTCAATAGCACTGAAAATATAGAGAGATAAATTCTGAGATCAATTTGTAGTCTTAGCAGATACGGTAGTATCCAGGTCTCACACATTGCCGTGAGAGCTGCTTATAATGAAATATATCACTTAAAAATAATAGTATGGGAGCCTCACCACATCCAAGCTCTGTTCAGAAAACTCCTGGCAGGGGAGACACTGCCAAACATGAAGTGTGCCCTAGTGAACATTCTCCGTTGTCATCTCCGTGCCACATAATGAGCTGACACGTGAAATGAAGCACAGACTGACTGCCTTTCCCTTTCTCCTGCAGCAATTTTTGCTTCGGGGGCATATTATTTACCTTCAGACTGTGCTGAATTCCAAATATTCTCCTTTCCCGAAACACTCCTTTGAAAAGATTCCACTTGCCTTATCACATGGCAAACCTTAATGCAACATTTTTAGATAGAATTTAAATATTTGATGACATATTTTAGATAAGTGGCATATATCTCTGTATTATAACATGGAAATTTTTATGTTGCATTTATACTACCTTTTTTTTTTTAAGATTTTATTTATTTATTTGACAGAGAGAGACATCCAGCGAAAGAGGGAACACAGGCAGGGGGAGTGGGAGAGGAAGAAGCAGGCTCATAGCGGAGGCGCCTGATGTGGGGCTCGATCCCAGAACGCTGGGATCACGCCCTGAGCCGAAGGCACACGCGTAAGGACTGTGCCACCCAGGCGCCCCTATACTACTCCTTTTAATCAAGAGAAACTTGTTCTGTTTCCCCAACTGATTTTCATCACTGTATTACACGTAGAAGCATTATATCTAAATGCAATAAGAAATTGGTTGATAACTCAGACTTGTTATGAATCAATGTAGTATATTCATTTCAGTTTTTTAATAATGCTAAGAAACACAGAAGGAAGGGAAAAATCATCATCCTTCTAATATATTTTGTCCCTTATATATTTGCTGTATTACTGCATAATTGCCAAAATCAAGGGTAATTGTATCTTTTAACCAGGAAAAAGTGAAACTGTTAAAAAGCATGCCAAGAAAGCCATTCTTTCTTCTTTCTGTTTATAGAAAATATTATTTCCCCTTAATTCCATGTCTGAAGAAATTGCAAGCAGGTAGTTGGAAAAGCTGAAACGCCAATTTAAAAATATTGTGCAGCTGTACCAAAAACAAAAATTTATTTAAGAATAAGTGAAATTTATAATGAAAGGAGATTGGGTTTCAGTAGAAAGCTTACAGTGGCTCCTGGAGGATGATAGGGAAACAAAGGTGGTGAATCCAAATTATCCTGGTAAATAGAAACTGTCACTTCTTTTTCTCACCGAAGCATTTTTAGCACCACATAACACTGGCCTATGCTTTACATGGAGTTCGAATGGTCTTTGTTCAAATCCTGGCTTTGCCACAAAAACTGTGTGGCAAGTTAGACAAAATCTCTGAGTTTGGCTCTCTTCATTTGCAGGAAAGAGGGATAATGACAAATAAAATATAGTTAGTTTGAGGATTAAGTGAGCTAGCAGGTGGAGAGTTGCTTATTGTAATAGTTTCAATTAATTTCAGGTTTTCTTACTTAGACATTTCAGCTGGGTATATATATCCTGGACATTTTGCCCTCAGCTTACATTTTATTTTCATGAAAGAAAGAGAGAGACAGAGAGACAAGAAGAAGGAGAGAGAAAGAGAGAGGGAGGGAGGGAGTTTGATAGACCACACAAACGTGTCAGCCCATTATGAACTCTCAACACTTATATGTAGCCATATACATATCAGGAAGTCATGTCAGTTTGGGTTTATTTTTAATTACTGACTTCCTCCATTTGGGCTTATTGCTATCTATTTTAGGCAATCATGAAAAAAATCGAATTTATTTTATAAAGTGAATAGGTTAATGATATTCAGTTTCTTGTATTATTCAACCAGCTCATTTTTTTTTTTTTTTCCTACTTCAAAGCTCGTAACAGCGTCAAAATAAAGCAGTGGAGTGAACTCAGGGACTTTCAGGTTTATCCAGTCATGAGTGCTTCTATAATGATCTAGTTTCTGCTTATACTTCAGTGTTTCGTGTCCTTGGGGCAAGTTAGGTTTGTGCTATTAGAGGAAGGTTATTGTCTGTATTCTAGGAAGAATGTAACACTTGAGATGAAACAGAGCCATTTGTTTTCAGAGGTATATGGAAGCAGCAGTTTCCTTCTGTTCTTTAATTCAGGTGTGTAAATGGGGGGGATAAGTGGGTCAATGAGAAAAGGACATAGGTTTGATTAGTTTCCCATTTGAAAAACGTCATGTGAACACATATGAATGTCTGAATTAAAAATCGGCTTAAAATGGACTCAGTGCTGTCAGTGTCCAAGAAGCCAGGTAGTTACCGGGCTTGCTGCACTTAATTGTAGACATGCCCAAGCATTCAGCTCTGCCAATTTCCAAGCCATACAAGCAGCTCTTGTACTGGAATGGAAAAATGCAGGTGTATCGTCGTACGTGCCTAAACTCAATCCCTGGTTGAGCTTTAGATGCCCAAATAAGCATCTATCTATGACAAACTCTTTTTATTCTATTTTTACTCACCATATTTAAAAACAGAGCACTGGCATCGACATATATTATCATAGATATCTTGAAGTGAGCATCAATAGTAACCATAATTCTATAGCATGTAATAATCATGCGATGTAGAAATAATAAAATACGATTAAATATTATGTATTTAAGTCAAAGTGAAATCTCATTTTAAAGTTTATTTTGAAACCTATTTCAAAATGAAATAAAACATTTTATCCTTTGGGTCATTCAGATGAAAAGATTAGAATAACTATATTTAAAATGGTTGGTTCTAGTTATAACTGAGTGCTTTACTTTTCCCTTCATGCCTTGTCCTTCAAAGACCATTTAAAAGTTACAGTCAGGTGAAGTGACCGTATTTCATTTTGATTACCCAAAAGTTCTTTACCATACTTAGAGTAACACCTTGTTAATGTGATTCAGGGATCAGATCCCCACCCCTCCACCCTCAGTCTATACACCCAGTGGGGTCCATCCCTATCTCTAGGGCATTGCCAAAGTGGTGATAAGGCCAAAGCCACTTTGTTTCAGGGCTGGGCACATGATCTAAACATGAATCACATGGCATATACAGACGTTACCAGAACACAGGACTGCTACTGATTTCCTTGGGTAGAAATTGGTGGTCATCCATCTTGTAACCACAAAGGAAGGATATGTCTGACAAAGAAGAGTAGATTTGAGCTGAGTCAGGAAATGGCTGAGAAATGGATGTGATCATGTTGTTTCTGCTTTTATACGCAGGTATACCTAAAAGCAGGTCTTAGACCCCTGAACTCATCAGTTACATGAGTCAATAAAATTCATTTTTGTTCCAGCCAGTTTAATTAGGTTTTCTGTCATTTGCAACCAAATGATCCCAACTCCATGTATCATGAGATAAGAGTTTCTCTTCACATTTTGCTGTTTTAAAATACTACCATATTTATATTAACATTGTTTAAAATGTTATAGAAATACTTCAAATAATAGTATAATTTGATGTATAATTTAAATAATTTAAAAGAATTACTGCTGGCACTGTAGCTTAATAAATCCCACATTTATGATTTGTCACACACATCTTAGGATGTAATGTTCTCTTTTTTCTAATATATAACAGTTTCCATATTTTTTTAGTAGGACCTAGAAATCATGGGGGAGGAGATAAAAATAAACATTTATAAAACAAAATGACTCTTTTACAATACCTCTTGATCTAGTCTGTTGCTCGTAAGTAGGGGATTCAGTAGTCCTGATCTTCAGACCTTTGGAATGCTCTTAGAGAATGAAAAATAAAAACAGAATTATAACTTTATATCTTGACTGAATGGATGATGCAAGATTTCATCAGCTCCTTACTTCATGAAATCTCTGACTTTTAATTTGTCTCTTCTTTTTTTTTAATACCTTTAACTAAAGAATAAAAGTGTTCATTAACTTAGGGTATATTTAGCATTACCCCAGTAGTCAGGCTATTCTGGGCTTGAAGTAAGAAGTCTTATGCAACTTGTGTTTCACTTTTTCCATGATGCAGAGCTTAGACTCATTCTCCACCCTGGTTGTATGCAAGCTGTCACCAGGGGGCTCCAGTGTTGTGTTCTGACTCACTGTTGCTTGAAACTGGCTTAGGACTTGGTATTGCCGTGTTGGGTCTGTTTTGGAAATTTGGTCTCTCACCACTTGTTTTCCCACCCTACTAACACATCTAATTTCCTGCTATTCTTGAGTGTAGAGGACCCAAGGGCCACAGTTCCTAATTTCCATTGTAGTCATTTATATATTTTACCAGCTCCTGTCAAAGAATTAGGTATATGCCTTACTTCTAGTATCTGTTTTGGGGAATGGAAGCCACCTCCTAAACTCTCAGTTTTACTTCTTGATGCCAAAAGATCTAAAAATTCTATTACTGAAATTCCATAACTTGTTGGAGACATCCTGTTAGTAGTTGGATGACCTACAACTGAATGATGCTTTGGAATACTTCTGACTAGAGTGTGAAAAAGTTGTTGCTGAAACTCTTGGATGGCATGCCTTCTTGCCAATGGACCCTCACAATCCACAGAGGTTTCCACTAATAGCTGCCTTATTCTACCTTGTATGATCCTTCTCAGTCTACCTTTTTCTCCTACTTTTTCCTTTTTCTTCAACCATTTCTTTGTTTAAATGGCAGATGAAACAGCAAAAGGATTTTCATGATAGGAGAATGATATATACTTTACATTTTGTAGTAGAGCCCATGATATAAGTTTTCATTTTAATTTGGGGAATCAAATGTTGAGTATGCCAAGAAGGTTGCCAAGAAGGCTCTGACCACTCTTTACCAGGGTCATTTCACAGGTTGTATTTGCAGTGAGCAATTATGAGGGGTGAGGTAGCATCTCCTAACTGACAAAAAGTAGGCTTTCTCACTTACTGATAAAAGTGGCAAGCTCTCCAAGAGAAATATTCCTCCCCTGTGATGCTTCTTACTGTATGTGTATGTAGGTGTATAAGCTGATCTGCATTCTCCATGTGGGAACTGAGTCTCAGGGATTCAACACGATTATGCCAACACTCCAGCTATTGCTTTTTCTGTGCCTAATAAAGATTTTTATTTCTGACCCAGGGGTCCCATGTCTTCTGTTAGATTCCATGAAGTTGTAACAGACTTACTTGTTAGTTTCCAAGTAGGATAAAATCTTAGAATCTTCAGAGCTCTTAATAATACAGTCACAGGACATGTTAGATTAGAAAAAACATTCTGTAAGTTCTGTTTGTTTTTCTTATGCTTTCTAAAATAAAAAAAAAAATCTCAATATACTGTGGCTAATAATCCCATAGAATTGTTGCGTATGCAATCGAGCTTATAAACATAAGGTAATATGCACCTTTCAACATTATTATTAATAAAAACCCTGGCAAGAATAATCATTATCAGGGAATTACATAGAGTACCCGTATTATCCAACTAATAAAAATTGTGGCAATCACTTAATAATAAATCATGCACAATAGATTTTATTTATTTATTTTTTAAAGATTTATTTATTTGAGAGAGAAAATGAGCACGTGTGGTGGGGAGGGGCAGAGGGAGAGGGAGAGTTTTAAGCAGACTCCACACTGAGTGTGGAGGCTCACACAGGACTCCATGTGAGACTTGATCTTATGACCCTGAGATTAGGAAGGACCAGAGCCAAAACCAAGAGTCAGCCGCTTAACCACCAACTGTGCCGCTCAGGTACCCCTGGATAGTAGGTTTTAAACTACAGTGTTTAGCTTGATCTCTTGAGTACTAAACTTTCTCTGGTGTGTTCAGACACAGAAATTTTACTTTTCAAACATATTTTATCTGAATATGGATACACTTATGCCTACCCCTTATCCCTCTCATCTTAGCAAATAGAATGTGATATAGTTTTGTTGGGTAATCAGAATACAAAGTGATACATAAAGGTACAATGTTTATTCATCTAGTGTAGCTCTAACGATCTACAAAGAGCAGCTCTTTGTAGATCGTTATGCAAAGTCTAGCTCTAAAGATCTACAAAGAACAATAATATGGAGATATACATTTCTTTAAATGGAGCTGTATTGACTGATGATACGGGGCAATCTGACTAAGACACATGAAGGAAAATCCATATAGGTAAGAGACTGGGAGCTCACTGTGCAATAGGCCAAAAGCTTCTGCTGTTCTGAACCTAGAATAACTGAGCCACTGGAAGGAAATTTCATCTATATCTGTGTCAGTCACTGTCTGTATCTATATTTCCATCTATCTATCCGTATCCATCTATATCTAAAAGTTAAAAATAACGTTGAGAGAGCTTCCCTTCCTCCCTTCCACACTTTGTTTTCTTACTTCTTTCCCTCCTTGCTTTCTCTTTCTTTTCCTCACCCTATCCTTCCTTCCTTCTTTCCCTCCCTCACCTTCCTCCCCCTCTTCCTCCCTGCCCTTCATTCTTCCCTTCCCTTCTCTTTTCTTTTTTAAAATTCTTTCTTTTCACATATCAGTAAGACAGTGTGCTTCCTGTTTTACTTTTCACTTTGAACATACTAAGTTTTATTATTATACTTACAAGTCATTTGAATTTCCTTGAAAAAAGTTAGAATTAAAATTTAAGAAATTACTGGAAGCATACAGGAAATTTTAATACTAACTTTTTAAAGACAATTTAGAAACAGATTTTTCAAATTGATAGCCCAGGTACGAGATGATTCTGCATCAAAACCTATAAAAAACTTAAGGAAAAAAATAGATTTATAATAAGACTTAGATTGAAAATAATGTCTTTTGCAAAAAATAACTGGTGCTTGGATAATTTCAACTGTATTTTATTTTTTAATTGAGATGTAATTGACATATAACATTGTATTAGTTTAAGGTGTACAACTTGTTGATTTGTAACATTTATATGTTGCAGTATGATTACCACCATAGTGTACTTATGTGACTCATTTCTTTTTTTGTGATGTGAGCATTTAAGATTAGTCTCTTAGCAGCTTTGAAGTATATAACAGTATTGTTGACTCTAATCGCAAAGTTGTGTATTAGATCTCCAGAACTTACTGATCTTCTAACTGCAGGTTTGCACCCTTTGACCCAAGTCTCCCAATTCAACCTTAATAAATGAAAACTGATTCATTATATTTGACATTGCAAGGATTTGAAAAGATAGGTGGGAACTATTACAAGATAAGAAAATTATATCCATTAATTATGACAAGAAAACTATACTCATTTGTTTGCTCAATGATCTTACAGTCCCTTTAACAGGACATTTAAGTGCATTTAAACATTTAAATTTTAAATCAAAATTAGCACTTCTTTGCTCACCATTGAGCACAATAATCTTTTTCAGAAGGAGCACCCTGAGTGACATGAGTAGAAATGGATGCTCTGTATGAAATAGTGAATTCTCTTTTATCTTACCTGTAGGTGGGTAAAGCAATTGGAAAAACTTCAGCATTTATTCCTTGTATTAATGCATGAGTAAGGCAAAAGTTCACCAGAGCTGTTGACTTATCTGCATATAAAATGTTGAGTGCTATCCAGGAGAGAGTGCTAAATGTTCCACAGCATTGCAAATTTGCATAATGAAGAAGAGAGTACATTTAATTTACCATTAACATGTTAAACCTCTCTGTAATATTTTCTCTCTGTAATTTATTTTTATATGCATTACAAGGTAATTGAAATCAAAACTGCAATAGGTTAATGTAGTAAAAGGGGAAAAAAAAAAAGTAGCTATGAACTGGATTTGCCCTTAGAATATTATCATAAAGAGCCAGGATATTAGAGTCTATAAGTGTTGAAGGCTATTCATTGAAGCTTGGTATTGGACTTCCAGATGGTAGGTAAAATACTTCTAATCAATTTTTATTTATACCTTCTGTAGAGATTGTGCATTAGCAACAAAGAGTACAATACACTATGGGGCACTATCTTACATTTTGTGTGATGCCTATAATAGCTGAAAATTCTAAGAAGTAAAATAGGATGAACCAGACAAATTAGAAATAAGCATGTGGGCAAATGCTTACCATCCTCAGCACTCCGACTAGGTTGATTTAAAAATATTAAGAAAGTACATTTGTATTAAGTATGGAAATGATTTAGAAATAGTGGAATGGTAATAGTAAACATAACTGGTATATTATAACATAATCTTCATTATAAACATCATTCTCATCAAATCAATCACTATAAATGGGGATGGAGCTAATATTTTTCTTAATGCTCTGCACATGACATTAAAAATCATCCTTAAAATATAACTCCCAGAAAATGCATTTAAACAATAGCTCAGCAGGTACCAGAAATATATCCATTCATTTTACAGGGAAGATAAAGCTTCTCAAAGTATAGCTGAAGAGGGGGGAGCGGGGAGCACAGTCAACTGTAATTATTATTAAAATTTCTCTTCCACATCTTAAATTCCTATTTAAAGAATTATATTTTTAGTATTTGCAGATATTATCTGGAAAACATATACATTTTGACAAGTGTCATCATATAAATGTAGTTTTTACCGATAAACTAACCCAAACTAACAATCACTGTGGTTTAAACACTGCAGCACATACAGGTTCTTTCAATACAGAAACATCCCTTCTTCCATTTATTCCCAAGCAAAAACTTTTTTTGTGTCTAAACACAGCACTTATTAAAAAGAAATATTTTCTAAAGCTTTATAAATGTCTGTAATTTTAGGAGACACCATTTCTTTCCCATTTCTGCCAGTTGTCCCTCAGCCTCATCCCCATCATACTCCCCATTTATCTCCCATTGATTTTCCACCCAGTGGATTTCAGCCCCCCAAAGCAAATTAGATATTCATGAAGAGAAATAGATTTCTAAATTGTGGAAACAGTAAGCTCTTAAAAACAAACGAACAGACAAACAAATATATTACTATAGAGAACTTATTTGTTCACAAGCTTCCTGTAGTCCATAACATGCCTTTGTACAAATTATCAAAAGCCGCCCCTCTCATTCACCTCCCTGGGTAGATGAGGACCTGTCCTTGCACAGGTGGAGTGTGGGCTGGGTGCTCCTGCAAAGAGAACAATGTATTAAACTGCACACAAGTCACTCTGCTAGCTAGTTCTATTCCATATAAATTACAATTGCTATTTTTAAAAACATGTAGCGGCAATTCTTCAAAGGGTATATGTGAATATATGCAGGAGAGAGCTGGAATAAGCATGCATTTATAAAAGAATGATACATTTTCTAAATTACATTTATGGTTGTGCTTTTATTTTTTTTAAGGTTTTATTTATTTGGGATAGAGACGGAGAGAGAGTGAGAGAGAGAGAGAGAGAGAGCAAGTTGGGGGAGGAGCAGAGGGAGAGGGAGAAGCAGGTTCCCCACTGAGTAGGGAGCCCAATGCTGGGTTCCATCCCAGGATCCTGGGATCATGACCTGAGCCAAAGGCAGACACTTAACTGACTGAGCCACCCAGGTGCCCCTATGATTATGTTTTTAATATAGCAAACACAACGTTCTCATTTTAAATATAGTACACTATAAACTCATCATAGAAGAATTGGAAAAAATAGGAAAAAAAAGAAAGAAAAAAGAGCAATCTTGTCTATTCCCAGAGTTAGCTATTGTCAAAATGTCATTTTGTGCTTTCATTTTTTCACTTAACATTAAGGAATGAGTATTTCTCATGTCGTTGAAACTTTAATATAAATTTGAATTATTTTAATGATCAACTTAATTTGCTAATTGTTATACATGTTTAATTTAAATAAAATAAAATATCTTTGAATAATCTGAATAATTATATGCTTTGTATTGACATAATTTCTTTTCAAAACAAGGTAACTAAGGAGCAACCTCTCTAGATTAACAGTGCTTTATTATTACTATTTTTATTATTCCACATTACAACTGGGGTTGGATATTTTATCATAAAGCTAAGTGTCTGATCTTGAAGATTTTATTTTTTTATCTTTCTGTATTACAAATTTAATGATATATCAAGAGAATACTTGCTATTCTAAGTAAAAGGTACAAGTAAAAAATTAACACAATATCAAGCAAAGATTGTAGAACTGAGGATAACTAAAAATGTGCTGTGTTGTCTAAACCAATCAGGATATACTTTAAGCTGAGGAATACTCAAAAAGCAGTCATAAAAATAGTACTTGATTAAAAATATTCTACCCAGAAGTCTGTAAAAGTGGAACATTATTACCAATACTACTTTCACTGTAGTGTTTCATTGTTTGAAAAGGACTCCTCTCTGAAGAACTATTTACACCACTGTCTGAGTTTTGTATTCACAGCATATATAAAAACACTGAGCCACTTTATCACAGAAAAAGAAATTGAATCCATTTCCTGCTGACTAGCAAGCACTGTAGTTGCAAGAACAATTTACAATCTTTTTAGATGTAAATGGTTTTCTTAAACAATGGGTTCCTTCTTTTAACTTTTCAAGATCCTTCTACCAGAATTCAGGTTCCGCTGCTATTTTCAGTGAAAATTCTCTGTTGCTCTAGCCAATTGGAATCATTATCCAACAGAAACTCTGTAAGAGATAACCAAATTTTCTCCAAGTGGGTTGACATATTTCCACAAAATTAAGGTAGTACAGGGTGACGGAAGAAGTCCAATTTACTCACAGTACTCAGGAACTAGTAAAAACTAGTGTCAGTCACTTCCTAGCAGAGCCATTGCTAATGACACAAATACTCAAGAAGTCCAAACTATTAGTCCAGACCATTAGATTTGACCATGAAGTGTCCAGCCTTTTATAAAATCAAGGAAACAAACAAATCTGCTTCAGTGTTACAGTCTTTCATGCCAGTGGCTAATTGAGATCCCTTCATTACTCTTCATGACAAAGAAATTCTTCCAGGTTCTAAAATGCAGCTTTTTCTTTGGGCAAAGAGCTCAAGCAAAGTTCATCAACAACCGTTTTCTGAGAAAAGTCCTTCTCTTCAGGCACTCCCACGGACCTCCTCCATGAGTAGTTCCTATCCTCGTACTTGGCATCCACAGTCCTCATAACTGAATTATTCACTTTTCTCAGAACACCAACTGAAGCAGCATTCAGTTTCAAAGTAATGGTCTGAGAATGATTCTCCATCCTTGTCATTTGACATCTGTGCCAAACAACTGGCATTCCCTCTTGATTGTAGCACTTTGTCTCAGTAGTTCAATGAATTTATGAAAAAGTTGATGAGGTGTGGAATATAGGTGAGGTTCAGTGGGGTGGAGTCCGGAGCCAATGACCAAGAAAGAATTCTTGAGGCGTCTTTGGTGCAAAATTGGTGGTTTATTAAAGCACGGGGACAGGACCCATGGGCAGAAAGAGCTGCTGCCCCGGGTTGTGAGAGGTGGCTGATTATATACCATGGGGTTGGGGGAGGTGAGGAAAAAGGGAGGCTGAGAAAGCACTTTCATATGTCAAAGACTTGCAGGACACTGGAGGCCCCACCACCGTCAAGCCAAGGCTGTCCACACTATCACTGTGTCCTTACGAATGAGCTGCAGGTCCTTTCATATGTCAAAGAAGACTCACAGGATATTGGAGACCCCGCCACTGTTAAGCTGAGGCTGTCCACACTATCACTGTGTCCTTATCAATGAGCTGCAGGTCCTTTCCTTAGTTTTAGGGCAGCCAGTAGTGCCTGCCTGCCAAGGAATGTTGCATACATGGGCGTGGGGGGGGGTGCAGTATGTCAGCTTCTGCTTTGTCTTCAGCTTGCCTTCTGTTCCCTCATCAAGTCATATGGCCTGAATTTTTTTATAAAATTCAAAAAATTTGCAGGGTTTTGCAGACCAAGTCTTGCTATTGATGATATTATTGGTTACTCGGAGCAGTGTTTCTGGTGACTAATCCCACTCAGGGTACAGTACCATTAAACGAAATGTTTCTTCCACTGAGCTGTTATATGTCTTATTGATAGATAATGCACACCATCCCACTGACTTGTTTTTTCCTATACTGTGATGTCAGGGATAGTCAGATAAATGTTTAAATTCTTCTTAGCTTTCCTTAGCTAAGGGAACTAGTATGACTGCCCACTTCAACCACCTTTTATTTTGCGGTTTTTCTTAACCTCTACTGTGAATATGGGTCTTATTTATCTGTGTTTTCACTGCAGAATAACTCAAATTCCATTTGCAATGTATGTGTTTTCTCCCACAAGTCTTCCCTTCATTTTTCTGTATATTTGTAAATTAAGTTAAAAGTGATGTGAAGAGCAAACACTCATATATTAACTGCAGTTCCTTTGGCATAATAAAATATCATCAATGTCTTTATATGGAAGAACTTCATAATAAAATAATACTTAAGAGGTCTCATAATATTCAATTTCAGGAAATTCACTCTTGTTTAATCATGAGTCAGCTGACTATCAACTGAGTCAGCTAGACTATCAACTAACAGAAAGACCATAGGAAATTTCTATTTCCTATGTGGTAGAATGATGAAATTGGTGTTCATGGTCAGTCATTAAGAATGTGAAAATATTTTGTGTTTCTATGAGGATTCTGTCTTTTACAATTCAGAGCAAAATGCATATAATTTTCCTATAAATTAACAAAAATGATAAATGGAAAAGTCATTTGCATTCTTATTAATCTTTAAAAATTTACATACATTAAAATGCAGCATTCACTGGTTCTATTGGATTTTACTTTAGTAGACACACCAGGCCTTCTAGTTATCTTGACATTTCATAAGATTATGTAAAAAGTGTTTATTGGTGTCTAGAACTAAGTTTCCAGTTAGCTTCCAAGATCGGGGGGCTAAGGACAGCTATTGAAGACAACCTTCTGTTTCTCTGAGAAGCACTACCTGTCTCTCAAAGAACTGACCACATCTTGACACTGGCTCTTTAGCAGTTTAGATCCTGCTCCGTGAATTCTTGAAGTCAGTGATATTTGTTCTAGCCTGCCTCCATGTTTGCATACTTCACTGTTTTGCCACATGTTCATTTCAGTAAGGAATCTATACTGTTTATTTCCAGAAACAATTATCCCCAAGAATTTTATGAGTTTACAGAATTTGCTGGAGAAGGTGGTATACATAGGGAAATGTTCAATACCTTTGGTATGAAGCCTTCTGCCATCCGTCTGGCTTTACTCCTGTGTCCTCCCTCTTACCACCTCTCTTTTTCTCTGTAGAAGAAAACACTATTTGTTCCCTTTTCCTGTGCAGAACAATTTCTGTTCATATTCCTAATGTAGGAAGGATCTTACATTCTACATCAAACATTGACCGTCCTGAAAGAAATATAGTAAATAACATTTTCTCCATTTCACTGCTTTTGTTTTGCTGCTCTCTCTGTGGGTGATTTCTAGAGTTTATGTATAGTGACCTTTTCTTCCTTATATTTGCATGTGTGAAGTGTTAAGAATATATATTAGCTTTCTATCTTTAGTGTTTAACCTGTAAAATATAGTTGAATGGTTATAAATCCAAGTGGTTCATCTTCCAAAACTAATAGTTATTTTAAAATTTAGTTTGCACACACACATTGTGGATTTTAGTAAACCTTGAGGTCTTTCTGGAACTGAATTGGGGCTTCATGATTGAGGGTTAACAAATGAAGATGTGTTTAGTGAACAGTCTTAAAGGGGATTATATGTTGTATATGGTTGTCAGTGAGAAGAGGAAGGCTTTAGGGACAAAGAGAAATCCACAGAGTCAATCCAGAAGTGGGAATTTGCTTAGGGTTTGGTGTGACTTTAATTCTACCTTGAGAAATGTTTTCTGGGCATCCAGAAAATAAATAAACTACTTGCTACAGAAAGAGCAATGCATTCCAGAGAAAGAAAGAGATAAGAAGAAGCAGCAGCAGCAGCAGCAAAATAAAGAAGGAAGACTTATATAGGAGACACGACATGTATTTTGATTTTGCTTCTGCTACTGACTAGGTGGGGGACCCTGGACACGTTGCTCAACCTTTTATCTTACCAATTAAAAGATCGAGAATCATTCGGTTTATTAAGTTTCTTTCAAATCTAAATCTTATGATTTTAAGAAGAATTTTACAATGTTGTAGTCAAATAAATCCCTGAATTTGGACATTGTTTTTCATTGCCAAGGGATTTATATTTCCACATGTGTGAAAGATGCCTTTGACAAATGGAAAGAAATCAGAGAGGGAGACAAACCATGAGAGACTCTGGACTCTGGGAACCAAACTGAGGGTTACAGAAGGGAGGGGGTGAGGGGATGGGGTAACCGAGTGATGGGTGTTAAGGAGGGCATATGTGGTGATGAGCACTGGGTGTCATACACAACTAATGAATCTTTGAACACTACATCAAAAGCTAATGATGTACTATATGGTGGATAATTGAACATAATAATAAAAAAATTAAAAAGAAAAAAAAGAAACCTTATCAGATTTCAGATACCTCCATTCTCCAGATCTGATTTTGGGTGAGTAACTTAACGAAATTTCACTTCCTTTCTTGATAAGAATAATAGTGTTCACTTCAAAAGTTTTGAGCATCAACTGTGAAACTAATTGTAAAGGACACAGTACTTGGAACTCAGTAAATGATAGCTATTCCTGTTACTATCACTATAATTACTAGTACTGCTAGTACTACTTACTGTTAATTCACAGTAAGGGATTAGCAAACCTTCACCTTCCCTCTGGCTGATAGCCTTAAAACTAGGAATCAAAACTGTGAAATTTTGAAGAACTCAGATTGGCCTTCCTGTGCAACTATGGAAAACTTCCACAAACTGGGTTAGCATAATAGTTTAGAAAGAGGATTGGACCAAATGTGAAGATGCTTAGATCCTTGCCTGTTTCTACCACTTGGTAGTTGTGCTCACTACCAGGTAGTTTGCAAATTACAGTAACAAATTCTCTGAGAATAAATTTCTTAATTTGGTCAATGGGTTCAGTATTTGAGACATTATGTTTTCTACAGTTTTGTGATAATCCAGTCACTGATGTGATAAGATGTTTTACAGAGTAAAACACTAAAACCAAGAATACCTAATATTTATTGAAATCATTCTTATGATGGTCTCTTTTGAAATCCTTTACGTAAATTAAATCATCTGTGAAGTCATTGCTATTATTCCTATTTTGCCATTAGGCAAAGCTTCTGAAGCAAGAGAGGGTCGGAAACTTGCCTAAAGCCAGGCAGCTCATAAGTGACAGAGTGGAGAATTAGTGAGAGAGGGGCTCACTCCTGAGAGGGAGGGATCTATAGAACCCTGTGTAACACCACTAGTGCCACTGTGAAGGCACAGAATGACTTGATGAGTCTGAGGAGGCTTGAGATGGAGTGTCTGCCCCAGGCTGACGGGGAGTAGCCAAGTGCAGCCTTGCTTGATTATAGGCGCCTCTTCTCTTTGAGGCACTGGATGTGACGGAGGAAGTTACTTTCCCTCAGGCTTCCTCTCGAGGCTTCTAACCAGTCTTTCAGCAAAACTCCATGCCAAAGCTGAAACCCAACTTCTTCCCTCAGGAGCCTGGGGCTCCAGGCAAAGGCTTTTTAGTTTCTTTTGGTTATAGACAAAATAAATTTGGCTTGGTCCTTGATGATCTTATTTATTTTACAGAACTTATACATAGCAGTTCTTGTGTTTTTCATTCTGTAAATAGGAAAGAAAGTGAAAATATGAGTATGAACCTCAGGTAGAGCCCAGGACCCAATGCATATTCTTCCTTACTTAGGTCTGCGGGGGCCTTTATAGCACATTTAATTAGCTGCCTGCACTCATTGTGGAGTCAGATGGTTCTTAGTCTCTGAGGAATGCAAACAACTTCATCCATAAAATTATTTCTCCAAGAAAATCAGATGGTGAAAATACAGATGAAAAATTCACCTCAAGGGTATGTGCATCCCCAGGTGCCTTGGAAAAACTTGAAGAAAATTCTGTTTTCTTAAACTTATACATTTGTTATCTCTATAAAATAAATCTATAAATTAAAAACTATGATCTTAACTTGCCCTAGGACCTCATGTCTTGGACTAAAAATGGAATCATCAGGGAATATTGAGGAATTAACCTTGCTCATTCATTTTCCGTACCTTTCACTCTATTTTAGAAGTTCAAAGGCAGTGAAGAGGTGATCTCAACTCCAGGAATTTCAAGAGAAGAGACTCTCTGCTAAATAAGTAATTGTAACATCTAAGCATGTGCTAGCTCTGAGGAGCCTGCCTCTTTATTTTAGAACCAGAAGAATTCAAGAATTGCTTGCTGGGGAGCTAGGTACAAAGGAATAACCAAGAGGTAATGCCTCACAAGAGGTCGAAGTAAAGAACCAGATGGGCCATTTTCTTGTATGTCAAGATGCAAAAATCCAGATTTGGACAGCGGATGAGGTTTTCAGAATAAATGCAGAGAATGTGCCATCTCAAAAATCTAAAATCAATGGGTACAGGGCCAAAATGTGGATACTGGGCTTTTGTATAAGATTCAAGACAAAAGCTACAGTAGGACTTTTGTGGATAGGAATGACTGGATTCTTCTGTAGTGCTGGTCTTTGGTCGTTCCTTAACTAAATCCAAGTGTTCTCTCTTGGGCTATCTCTTCACTAGTATGCTTTCAGGGCACTAATAAAGAAACAGTCTTTTGGCAGATTTAGTAGGAAGTAGCATATCAACTTTTAAAACTATTGCTGTGGTCTGAGGTAGATAAGAAGAGTGTTATCAACTTAAAAATATGTGGGGGAAGGACAAACCTTAGAATGAGCTCCTTAACATTTCAGGATGCACTGGATCATTCTAACAGAGCCATTGTTTTTGGCTGACCACCTAACAGTGAAAGAACCTAGTCATCAACGTTATGCTAACATTCTTGTGTTCAAAAATATCCTGGAAACTCTACGGGGAATGAGATACGGAGGATAAGCATCCTGACGAAGTCCTCAATCTCCTGAGTATGAGTATCTCTCCAAACCCCAAAAGAAATGACATTAGGCTAAAGAAATTGTTTCTATCTGAAGGCAGAAGGTACTCACATAAGCACAGAAGCTTTCAACATTCTTTGTTCATCTGCATCCAGTTTAGATGACGCTGGTGCTTTCCATAAAACCCCACTGCAAGAAAAGGGTGATAGTAATTTTTTGATGATGTGCTGTGGTTGGAACCTTAAAAAAATGTGGTGGTGGAGGACAGGGCTTAAACTAGTAATCCAGATTCAGAAATATAGTTGGCCCTTACATTCCTTCAAAAACGTGTAACTGAAGTTCATTTACATTTTATTCTTTAATTCTGTAGCTCGATTTGCAAAACAATTATTTGCAAGATAATATTGTGCCCTATTACAATATAATAAAATTAATCTAGAAAATGTTATTCATATCTGTTTCAAAAGATGTGACAGAATTGTTCATCAATGAAAGCCAGTTTATGCTCCATATTACATTTTAAAACTTAAATCCAAACCCACCTTTAATTTTTTAGCCACTCCCCAATGGAGAATAATTATTCAGTTGATTTTAGGTCATACAGATTGTTCCTGATTAAGTGATTCCCCAGGAAGTTTAGATAGCAAGTGATATTTAGTCAGATATTTAAATATGAGTGTGGACATTATTGACAACTGATCACAGAGCAGTTCTTAACTGAAACAAACACACAAAGAAGAACAACAAAAAAACACCTTTATTACTATTTAGGAAGCCTGGAAAAAAAAAAAAGTCAACATTGTTGGTGTTTCTGCAGCTCCTCTAGTTTAGAGCAAAATTTGTGAGACTTTTAGAAAAGTAAGTACGTACTTTGTTTCCTGAATTTGGGTTAAGTAAGCATGTCAGAAAACAATTCTTCCCTTATAATTTTATTTCTTCATGCTTTTGATTGGCTGTGTAATTAACATTTGTTAATTTGGAATGATTTCTTCTAACTATAATAAGTTTCTACAGGTTTCTTTTTAAAAATCATTATGCTGTTTTCTCCCTTACCCGAGTATTTGTAAACTTTTGGGAAGAGATAATTGCTTTTTAGAAAATTGATTGGTTGATATAAACACTATCCTGAGTAACGGGGCAATAGAGGTAGTGGGAAAAAAAGGTAGCTGCATCTTTTTTTGACAGAGTCAACTCGGTGTTCAAATCTCATGCACATTTGGTGTTCAAGTAATCAAAGTTCAATTGCTTTCAGATCCTTGTTTTGATAGATATTTCATTGTGTGTTTTGATTAAATGTCTGGCTGATTGATTGATGGGCTTTTTCTCATTGCACTGAATTGCTTGTGATGGTGTCTGCAATGGAACTACTATGTTAGGTATTTTGTAAATGGATTTAGCTGTTCTTTTTAATGTAGTTTACAGGAGATTACAGATCACTGTGGCATTGGGATCTCAAGGCTATATTCCAGTTCCATCATTTTTTATAATAGTTTATACTTAATTTTTAAAATATATGTTATATGTCAAATTGGAAGATAAGATTTATGATTATGAAAACTTGCATTAATTTTTAAAGACATGTGGTAATTACTTAACTATAATTTTTTTTTTTTTAGATTTTATTTATTTATTTGACAGAGATAGAGACATTCAGTGAGAGAGGGAACACAAGCAGGGGGAGTGGGAGAGGAAGAAGCAGGCTCATAGCGGAGGAGCCTGATGTGGGGCTCGATCCCACAACGCCGGGATCACGCCCTGAGCCGAAGGCAGACGCTCAACTGCTGTGCCACCCAGGCGCCCCAACTATAAAATATTTTATCAGTCAAAAATTATAATCATTCACACACTTCCACAAACACTAAAAAATAGAAAATTTTAAATAAAGAAGGAAAGAAGTAAATAAAACCAAAGAACAGGTTTGCAGTTTTGAATACATTTACAACAAAATGATTCTGGATTGTCAAAATACTAAGGTTGACCATGTGAACTAGATCTTCATGGATTCTGGAGCTAGTGTGCTGAATTTAAATCCTAGCTCCACTGTTTTGTATCCAGATGACATTGAGCAGCTTGCAAAACTATTTGTGTCTCAGTGTCCTCATTTGTAGAATGGAAATAGTGGCTACATCATATTGATGTCAGGAAAAAATGAGTGATTAAATGATGTGAACACAATAAATACTAGTGTTTCATATCCATTCAGCCTTAAAGAGAAAAGGAATATTGACAGTGTAATAGTGGAATCCTTAAGGTTCAATTTTTATTATAATCATATATTAGGAGTTAAAATATTTTATGTAATATTCACTCAACAAAAAGCTATTCCACCTAACATGGGTCAAGATAAGGATAAAATTATAAAGACAAAATCCTTTTCCTAATAACTCATGTAAAAGGAAACAAGGTGAGAAACTAGAAATAATGAAAAAGGATATTAGTATAGGAAGTATGAAGTCCAGACCAATTGGATCAATTTAGAATCTAAAAAAAAAAAAAAAAAAAAAAAAAAAAAAAAAAGAATAAAAAAGCTGTCCTGTGTTTGAGTTTCATGGGCCCTTTGGAATATCATTAAAGAAAAAAAAAACTAATTGAATTGTAATGATATTAAGAGAACAGTGAGGTTTAGAATCCCTTATCCTCTCAATACTCGGCCCAGGATACTCAAGAAATTGTCCTACCCTAGGGACATGCCTGCCTGTTTTTGAACAATCTTAATTGAACAAGTATTTATATGGGTTGACACATCGTTTATGTGAAGAGGGAATTCTTCAGTTTCTGAAAAACAGTTTATGACGTTTCTGAAAGGTCTAGGTTGAGATAGTGATAAGCAGTTACTATACGGTGAAATCTGGACATTAGATATTTTATGATGGTCAGAAGAAAATCAGAAGCTTTGAAAAAGAGAAACAGCCTAAACATGACATCTAATTTAACTTATACACTAAGAATCATATGCAAACAAGTGTCTCACTTATTCTAATAGCTCTTGTAAGTTGCCTCTGTAGATAATAATAAGCTTTTCCTGAATAGGAGGCACTGAAATTTGGCAGAAGGAATGTAGTTTGGGGAGAGCGGGATGGGGGTAGGGGTAAATGGGTTTTGAACATTGACCTGGATGTCTACATGTATGACCTTGGCAATTAATACATTTCTTAATTCTTTTGAGACCTCATATCTGTAAATTGCAAATTACTTAGGTAATTAATGAATGCTGGGCATTGGGAAGGGCCAGAATAAATGGTCATTTTTATTTTATTCACTGGAATTAATAAGTCAATAAATTTTACCTACAAAGGAAGATTTCCTTTTCTTTCTTCTACACTACCTTATTTCAGAAATAATGCTTGGACTTCCATTCTTGGTTAGGTTTCCATTTGCTTGTATCTTCCCCTCTGGAATGTAAGTTCCTCTAAGAAGTAGATAATCACTTAGTCCAATGGTTCTCAAAGTTTAGAATTTCTCAGATTCCCTTGTAGGGACAGTTAAAACATGTATTTCTGGTTGCATCTTCAGAGTTTCTGATTCAGTAGATCTTGGGTGGTGTCAGGGTTTGAAATTCAGCATTTCTCATAATCTCCCAGAGGATGCTGAAAATGCAAGGTGGTGGGTAATAATAAAGGAAGTTTTGTGAAGAACAACTTCCAACCAATGTCATTCCTCACTGCTGCAGAGACAAATGATAAAAGTCATTTTTTGACTTTGCTAAATAGCATATCGTTGATTCTTTTTTTCCTGGAAAAGTACTTGACAGTCATTATATAAAAGCTAATTTGTAACAAATATAATTTTGGGTATAATTTTATAGCTTTTAGGTCAGAAGAAATCTCATTGAGGGGAAGGGTTTTTTGAAAGGCCAAATAGGGGTGCCTGGGTGGCGCAGTCAGTTGAGCAATTGACTCTTGATTTCAGCTTAGGTCATGATCTCAGGATTGTGAGATCGAGCTCCACGTGGGGCTCAGTGTGGAGCCTGTTTGAGACTCTCTCTCCTTCTCTCTCTACTCCTGCCCTCTTCTATGCTGTCTTTCTCAAATAAATCTTTTAAAAAATTAAAAAATTAAAAGGCCAAATAGGTTTATTATTTTTTTTGCAAACCGAGTCCTATGATATTATGTATCCCTCTATCCTGGCTACAAGAGGATAGCTTAGAAAGATGGCTATCCACCCCTTATAAATATTTGCAACTTATAGGTAACTAATAATTAAATGAGTGTCTAATAACAACAAACACAGCAAACCTCTAAAAGATTGAAATTAGTCCTTAAAGTAATCTAGGGAACTGAAATAGTTATCAGTAAGAAATGGGGGAAAATCCAATAAGTCAGCATACTTTCTCCACAAAATTCAATCCAAGTCACTTAGAAAAAAACAAGAACAAAAACCAGCGACAACAACAAAGCATCTAATTGAGCTGCAAAATATGGAGTTGCTACATTTTACATTTCAGGGGCACCACAAATGCTTCATGCATTTACCTTACTATTGTCTGATTAACATATTTATCTCCTCTCAGGAGTGATAATGATTTTCACCGAGGTCATCCGCTAATAGATACGACACAGCAGAAAAGGCTTTGCAGGTGAGTTTGTGTCTCTGCTTTTTCTCAAATTGCTATTTTGTTCTGTGTTGTTTAATCAAAGTAGAAATAAAAAATGTCAAGTTATAGTGCATTAGCATGTGGACATATATGCACTCACACAGCAAACAGATTTAAATACCTTGCAGTATTTTTCATATAACAGCAATTAATTGATACAAAAGTAATATCTGGCATAACTAAGTGATGTGGAGAAGAATGAATGAGATCTGTGTACATGTATGACTCTGTGACCTTAAGTGACATGTAGTAAACAAATGCTTTCCCCCATATCATGTCTTTGTAAATCGTGACATTAGGACAAAGTGCCTTGGTAATTAGAAGTTTATAAAAATTCATCTAGTTAATAAAAGTTCCCAAAAGAATGACTTGGTAATTGCAGTTCTATTTTGCTTCTCGTTGAAATTCCTATTTGCTTATTCAGGCTATTTTGTTAAATACTTGCTATTTTCATGGAATATCTACAAAAACAATAAAGTGACACAATTATTAAAATTTCTAAATTAGTTTAGCCAAGAAGTCAGATGCAAAGGCATTATAGCATTCCAATAAGTCATAGCAAACAAAGTCATAGCTAACTCTACATTTTCATAGAAGGAAGATCTTATTCATAGAAAAATCTATGGAGTTTCTAAGAATACGTTTAACATGAAATGTTTAAGTTGTATATAAAGAGATTGGGAAAATGTAGTGAAAAGCAAAAATAACTTTTGGGAGGGAGAGATGTGATGGTTAATTTTGTGTGTCAACCCGACTGGGCTAAGGAATGCCCAGACAGCTGGTAAAACATTATTTTTGGGTGTGTCTGTGAGGGTGTTTCTGGAAGGGATCAGCATTGCATTTAGTATACTGAGCAAAGAAGATTGGCACTCTCCAATGTCACGGGCATCAGCTGATCCGTTGAGGGCCCAGATGGAGCAAAAAGGCAAAGAAAGGACAAATTCTCTTGTTCTTTCCTTTTAACTGGGACGTTCATCTTTTCTTGCCCTCAGACATCGGAGCTCCTGGTCTCTTGGTTCTCAGGCCTTTGGCCTTGAATTGAATCATACCATCAGCTTTCCTGTTTTGCCAGCTTGCAGATAACATGCTGTGGGACTTCTCAGTCTCCATACCATATGAGCCAATTCCTAAAATAAATCTCATCTTATTTATCTTTATGTATCCTATTGGTTCTGTTTCTCTGGAGAATTCTGACTAATGTAAGAGATATGACATGTCCATAACTAGAAATACGTTAAATTGTAAGCACATCGGTCTTCTCCCTATTCATCTCTGTGTTCAATGAAATCATACCCAAAACCTCAACCGAAATTTAATAGAACTTGTTAAGATGCTAATATTCATAGGAGGAAAAAATAGGCAAGAAAAATAAGAACTACTTTGAAAAAGAAAATAATTAATGGGAATGTGCTTGATCAGCTATGAAAACATGCTATAAAACTATGGTAACTAAACAAATGTTATACTGGTACAAAACAGTAACTAAACAAGAATGGTATTGTGTAAATTAACCACTGGCGCAAAATAGTAGTTTAGAATCCGTTGTTTGTATACAGTATAAAAATAATAAAATTTTTGTTTTTTTTTTAAGATTTTATTTATTTATTTGACAGAGAGAGACAGCCAGCGAGAGAGGGAATAAAAGCAGGGGGAGTGGGAGAGGAAGAAGCAGGCTCCTAGTGGAGAAGCCTGATGTGGGGCTCGATCCCAGAACGCCGGGATCATGCCCTGAGCTGAAGGCAGATGCTTAGCAACTGTACCACCCAGGCGCCCCTAAAATTTTCATTTCTAATCACGGTAACATGTGGGCCATTCAATATTTTTTGACAATTGGCTATTCATTAAAAAAATGCATTTATATTTCATAGAGTATATAAACATAAATTCCAGAATGGTTAAAGTAAGAAAAGGAGCATAAGAAAAGCCTCCTTAACATCGAATGCAAGAAGGGCTCTATCACTGTTTTCTGTTGTGTCATGGAATATTTAGGTTTCTTGTTCTTGGTAAGATTGACCTTGGCTTTCCTGGCCAACCACTTTACCTAAGTCTTTAATGAAGCCAAGTTACAGGTGCTTGAGATGTTCATGTCCTACACATGCTAGGTCACCTTCCTTCCCATATCAGAGGGCATCAAGTGGAAGACTATGGGAGCCATGGAGATCCAGGACTGGGTTATGATTGAGCTGTATCTTTAAAACCAGTTAAAAACACTCAAAATTTTTGTCTAAGTTAATAAAAGGGGAAGATGTTGCCAGCCATATTAAAATATCTCTTGAATCATGGGACAAGTATAATAGAGTTAGCTTCACATGACACCCACCTCAGTCTTTTCTTTTTCTCTGCTATTTTGACATTGAAAATTAGAATGATAGAAACTTTGAACCAAGGTGGTATTTTTTTTTTTTAATTGACAAAGTTATTTGTTAGAAAATACAGACTAATGTGTTAAGAAATCCTATAAAAAGTGTGAGGAGAGGACGTACACGACAAGCAAGAATAAGATGTAGCTGAGAGTCTGTTTCTCAACAAAACCACTAGCTTTGTGAGTGGTTGGTAAGTTTTCTAGGCTTTCTGACCCCACCTCCAGCTTTCTGCACTTGGGAAATCTTACTCTCTGCTTTGCTGTCCCGGACCAAACTTTTAGAAAGCATTTGCCTTGAACTGTGTACAATATCAGATTTCCTATCCCATTCCAACCAGAATAGCTGATAGTTCAAATGCATAGGACCCTAAAGATTTTCTCTAACTCCCTTGTCCCATGACTAGTCTTCAGCTGCTGCTTCAACATTTTGTTTTGTTTTTAAACTTTTATACTTCTTGTATCGTAACTGTTTTAATGTTATAGAATATTTCTTTTTCACATTTATGTGTGATACAACCAGAGGAACATAATTTGACATTTTTAAAAGTAGAAATTGGTTTTATGATTTCTATCCCAACTTTTGTGGTTGTTGTTATTATTATTATCTTTATTGTTACTATTAATAAGCATCTAAAACATTTGCAACAAATCCAGGAAGTGTAATTTTGATCATATCTCTTTTTTTCCTATTTCTTACTAAGCTTTTATGATCAACAGCTGTTTCAGCTGTATGGTCTCATTCTACCCTGATTTAAATGAAGCTATTGCTGAATGTAGTAGTAATTCCATTGGTCAGTAATGGTTGCAGTTTCACTGTTAGTCAAATCTACACCTGTCCACGATAGTCAACAAGACCCCACATACTCTGAACTGGGTTTATGCTTGCCTCTTCATTTCCTAACACTCTCTTTCTCACTCATTCATTGGTATTTTCTTGATGGCCCTCAAACATAGGAAATTTGTTTTCATTTCAGGGTTTATCTATTTGATTTCCCTCCCCCCTTGAAACCTATGCACAGACTTTATCTTCAGATCATTCAGGGTTCTGCCCAAATGCTGCTGTCTCACAGACGAGTTCTCTGACCACCTTACATAAAATAACCTTCTCTTCCCTAATACTTACCTGACTTAGAACTGGCTTCAGTTGTAATATTTACCAATAAACTTTTATAAGAAGTATATCAAAGGGGCACCTGGGTGGGCTCAGTTGGTTAAATGTCTGCTTTGGCTCGGGTCATGATCTCAGGGTCCTGGGATGGAGCTGCCTGCCGCTGGGCTCCCTGCTCATCGGGGAAACTGCTTCTCCCTCTCTCTCTCCCTCTGCCCCTCCCCCTGCTTCTGCATGCACATTCTCTCTCTCTCTCCCTCTCAAACAAATAAAATCTTTAAAAAATTGTTTTTCAAGTATCAGATAATACAAGTAAATAGTTAACCCAGTGCATGTTATAGCATTTCTATTAATGTTGGGTTTTATCATTCTTACAAACTGTAGGAAGTATTATGAGGGCAGGATGCCTGGGTGGCTCAGTCAGTTAAGTATCTGGCTTCAGCTCAGGTCATGATATCATGACCTGAATGGAGGGTCCTAGAATGGAGACCCATGTGGGGCTCTGCATTCAGCAGGGAATCTGTTTGTCCTTCTCCTTCTCCCTTTGCCCCTCCCCCTGCTAGTGTGCTCTCTCTCTCACACACACTCTCTCTCTCATATAAATAAATTGAAAATTAAAAAAAAAAAAAGAAGAAGTGTTAGGAGGGCAGGGACCATAGCTTTCATGGTAATATGATACCACCAATGCCTGGCCAGTGTTAGTAGTTCAATAAATATTTGTTGAATGAATGAAAATGAATAAAGGAATGCTTGAAGCAAAAAGTATATATACATTCACATAAATACACACATAGTTGTGTGCATTATATTGCTGTCTATATACAGTAATGTACAGTATACAAAGCATATACTCTATAGTATATAATCTATATATAATACTAGCACTGATAATAGGTCTTTTGACATGCCATGTTGGTACTAACTGAAGTAAATTCACCATATTTTATGAGATAATGATAGGTATTTTGTTGTTTTAGTTCTTTTTATTTTAAATAAAAAGTCTTTGATGTGCTATCATTTCTTGACCTCACAGGGATATGTAAAACTTTCAGATCTGGAAATTTCAGTAGTCATATCTTACAGAGCAAAAAACATTTGGTACATGCAAAATTAGGAGCTTCTTAGAGTGTTATGCTTAGAATCGTCTCACTAAAAGTGAGAATATGTCTGGCATATCTGATAAACTGGAAATTCTGGAGTCCTTGGAGGAGACTGAAGGAGTAAATCTGTGAAAGGCTACACTGTTCTCTTACCAACAGCAGGTGTCAAGGGGGCTTCCATCCCTCTCACTGACACTCCAAAGGATGCTCCTTCGGCTAGGACGTATTTATGAGCACAATGTCTTCTAGAATTGCCATTTTAAAAGAGATATCATATGAGAGCCCTCTTCGGAAAACCTGACTCTCCCCACTTACTGACTTAGACCAACTCACATCTTCTAAAATTACTCTGAACTTGCTCTTGATTGGCAATAGTTTGTCTCTTCCACAATCAATGTAATTTTGATGTGATGTGAAAAGATCAATAACAACTTTGAAGTTTTCATTTCAGTATAAAAGAAACTCATTTTCTTTCTCTTGTTATTTTTACCAAGAAAAACATTAAAAAGATGATGCTAAGATATGAAAACATATAATGCATTTATTTGACAACTCTGATTAAAAGGATTTAAAATAATCATTTAAAGTATACCTTTAAGATGATTTTGAAATTTGATTTTTCTTCCCTCCACTTGAGTTTCACCAGACAAAGGAATGGTATTTCATACTATATTTTGATATGAAGAGCCATTTGTTAATATTTCTTGCAAATGCAACTGTTAAAACAAAACAAAACAAAATAAAACACCACAGAAAAATTGTATGGAAATTGCATGTTTGATATTCCAGAGTTCTGGTTCATGATTAAGAGCATATAGTTTGTCCTGGAAGATGCCCACTCCTCATATGTTATTGTTTGTAAGCTGGCATCTCGGTTACATTTACATGAGATCAATCAAATGTTCTAATAGACAAGTGGCGACTGTATGGTGTGGTTGTGATAGAAGCATTCCATGATTATTTACCTAGTCAACCATCCCATCCTCCCTTTACTGTTGAATGGATTCCTTAGTCTTAGACAATGTTATGTGGAATTCTGTGATGTTGACCAAACTATCTGTAATTCCTCAAATATTGTTATTGACCAAGGCCCCACAGGTAGAAAAGGCAAATGCATTTTTAGAAAATGTGTTGATCCTGATAAGCATAATTCACTGCCATCACTAGGATTGAAAGGGTTCAATGCAACAAATTACCAATAAGTAGATGGTTGGTCTCCTTGAAGGATGAACATGTTAGGGACTAATGGTTGGGCATTGTGGGCATCTGGTTGATTACTGAACAATGGCAGCAACGATGTCGGTCTTGGAGAGTGGACACACATGCTGTTGCACTCTATGTAGCCTTCATCCTTGACACAATGATCAGATCATTCATGTACCCATTCTGCCACCACCAGGATGGCTGATGACAGAGGTTGGGTGATATGAAGTAATAGAGTCACATTTACTGTCCAATGTTTAGTGGTTCTTCTATGGTTAATCCTTTGTGGTTGTTGTTGACATGAGTTAAAAAGAGCCTCACCCTTTGTGACCATATAAGCCCATCTGCATGCCTCCTCTGAAACTTTAATTTCTTTTATCTTTCCAACTTTTTATTTCTCCTTTAAGTCTCATGGCCAGCTAGCCAGGCTAATTGAAAATTCCTTGCTCTTAAGGCTGTGTATACACTTACACGTGCCAGTTCTCTTTTCCTACTATTGGAGAACCAGATACACTGCTCATAACAGCACACTGGGGGGCTTTCTCTTTATTGCCTCCTGTGATTTTGTAATACCACAGGATCTGTTTCTGGATCACATATAAATACTGAGCTAACCTATCTTTGATCGAAGCTTGATTTTTTTTTTTTTAATGTCCTGTGGTCATAAAGAAGCCCCTGTGAAGCCATAGATAATGAGCTGTGGTAGAAGTGCTGGTGAAGCAGTAATGGTGATGTGTAGGATGCATCCCAGATGTAACACCTCTATCGTACTGAATTGCATCTTACCCATTCAACCTATGCCCTAGTGTGTCTAACAGGCCCTAGCTCATATGGAATTTTCTGGTTGCATAATCATTTAATAATCCATTGTCAGGTGATCCTTCTGAACTGGGGCCCACATTCTAGGAAGGGATTTCCAAATGTTGTGTGATTTCCTTCTCCAGAGGCTGTGGCCTTGCTCCAGAGTTCTAAGGGACTACATTTTAATTTAAGGCCTTACCATAAACTTCATGTAATATCTTTTCCAACCATACAGCAGGCTGGACCGCATTTTTCTACTCTGGCAGTCACAAAAGTTGGGAGTCTAAGTTTGACTTGTGACTCAGTTAACAAGTTTGAACATTATTCACGTGTGTGGAAGACGATGCCTCCAGAACCTGAAGAGTTATATAAAGTAATGTGTTAGATTCCAGTTGGAAATGAGAAATGCATACATTTGTTCTTCATTTTAGATGGGGCATCATGCTTATGTGTGTATTTTCTATGTATGCTTTCAAATTACAATGACAAAGTTGAATAGCTACCACAGAGAACTTACTCTGAAGTATTTACTCTCTGATTGTTTCTGAAAAAGTTTGTCAATCCCTTTACCTTTCCAAGATTATTAGATCCTTAAAAACATCATCGATATGTAAGCTCCTAAATCTTTGGAGGGCTGTCTTCTACTATATTAATTTTCTATTGTTTTGTGATGATATTACCACAGACTTAGCAATGTCAACATCATACATTTATTATCTCACAATTTCTGGGGGTCAAAAGTCTGGGCCCAGCATAGTTGGGTAATCTACAAGGCTGTAATTCATGGTGGCCTGGTAATGTAGTCCCATCTAAGGCTGGTGATCTTCAAACTCAGTGGTTGTTGGAAACATTCAGTTTTTCTAAAGTTATTATACCAGTGGGGCACCTGGGTGGCTCAGTTGGTTAAGTATCTGCCTTTGGCTCAGATCATGATCTCAGGGTCCTGGAATCAAGCTTCAAATTGGGCTCTCTGCTCAGCAAGGAGTCTGCTTCTCACTCTCCTGCTGCCCCTTCCCCGTTCATGCTTTCTCTCTCCCTCTCTCTCTCTTTGTCTCAATATAAATAAATAAAATCTTTTAAAAAAAAAAAAAGAAATGTTGTTATACCAAGAGCCCTGTTTTCTCTCTGGCTATTGGCCAGAGACTGCCCCTCCTTCCCGCATATGGACCTCTCCATATGCAGCTCATAACTTGACAACTTCTTTCTTTAAAGCCAGCAAAGGAGAGAAACAGTCTCCAGCAAGACAAAACTACATTCTTATTTAATATAATCTTGCACATATAATCATGTTTATCCTGTCACTTTTGCTTTAATCTATTGGTTAGGAGCAAGTCACAGGCCCTGCCTGCTCACACTACGAAGGAGGTGATTACACTGAAGTGTAAATACCAGGAGTGGAGATAGTGGGACCATGTTAAAGACCTGTCCACCACACTTACAGTTGAAAGCAAATTTTTTTAGAGAAAGACAATTATCATATGACCTCACTGATGTGGAATTTAAGAAACAAAACAGAGGATTGTAGGGGAAGAGAGAAAAAAAATAAAACAAGACAAAATCAGAGAGGAAGACAAACCATAAGAGACTCTTAATCATAGGAAACAAACTGAGGGTTGCTGGAAAGGAGGGGGTGGAGAATGGAGTAACTAGGTGATGAACATTAAAGAGGGCACGTGATGTAATGAGCACTGGGTCTTACCAAAAACTGATGAATCACTGACCTCTACCTCTGAAACCAATAATACATTATATGTTAATTAATTGAATTTAAATTTTTAAAAAATAGAAAATTTGGAAACTAGGAAAAAAGAAAAAGAAAGCAAATGTTTTTTTACAGAGTTCTCGGACATTTTTCCACTTCTGACCTCTCCGGCTTGATTAACATCTATCAACACAGTGACCTACTGCAATGTTCTGTGTACTGTGTATTTAATTATTTGTTTATTTAGAGAAGGAGAGTAGGGGGAGGGGCAGATGTAGAGGGAGAGAGAGAATCTCAAGCAGGCTCCACACCCAGTGTGGAGCCCAAGGTAGGGCTCGATTTCACAACCCTGAGATCATGACCTGAGCTGATATCAAAAATCGAATGTTTAACAACTGAGCCACCCAGACATCCCATGTTCTGTGTGCTGCTTAAATAGTTCAAGTACTTTGGGATAAAATTACAGCAAAAAGTAGAATTAACATAGCCCTGGAACATGTGTTAAATGCATCCTCTTGTCCATTTCACCTTAATAGGAACTATTTCTGGTCCTTTTTCCTGGTAGTAAATAAGATGTATGCGTTCATATGATTGCTGCCCGCTTACTAGATGCCAGAAACCATGTTATTCCACCCTGCCATATGTGACACAGCAGTTGCAATAAAGGCTACTACTTGATTACTTGCAGTAGTCTGCCGTCAACCACCAATTTACATGCACTTTCAGTACCTTCAAATTGGTGAATCAATTTGGGATCTGATCAGGAGCAATACCCAACATTAAGAATCCGTGGCATAACCCACCCAATTATAAACCACCAAACTAGGGTGACATTAATTTCTACCTTCCCTCCCTCTCCTTAGTATGTGTTATTGTTTTTCATTTACTCTCTTGGGGTGTGTACAGTTTCAGCAACTTGTCTTGATGAATTGCTATAGAACAAATTAGTCTTCTGTACAAATTCCTTCCTGACAGAGACTTAAGTTTTCTGTTAGCCTGTGGGTTCTGGATTGAAAACTGGTTTAAGTCTATGAAGTAGGTAGGGATTGTATCATTTTATTTTGGTGACTATCTTCATTCTTCTAATAATGAGTGTTAGATCTCTATGACTATTCTAACAAATTACCCCAAATTTTGTGCCTTAAAATAATTTATTCTCTTACAGTCCAGAAGTATGAAATCAGTTTAAGCCCAAACCAAGGTGTTTGCCTGGCCCACTCCCATTGGAGTCTTTAGGAAAGAATCTCTTTCCTTCTCTTTTCTGTCTTTTAGAGCTATATTCTTTGCAGTCCTAGACTCATGAGCCCTTTCCCCATCTTCACATCCCTTAGCATACCATCTTCAAATTTTTCTCTCTATTGATGTCACATTATCTTCTATCTTCTAGAATAAAAATCTCTCTACCTTCCCTTTTTCTTTGATATTGTTCAGTCTACCACATTATCCAATCTTCATATCTTCTTCTTCTTTTGTTGGCTGTCCATCTCTCTTGTTTCAAGAAGCACTGTGTTTTGTTAGACTTCTCCATAGCTGTGTGTGGATAGAAACCTCATGATTGCCACTCCATTCTTATTTCGATTTCTGCCTTCACTTGTTTCTGCTGATAAATGCCATTTCTTATTTTCTATCATTTTGAAAACCTATTATCCCCATCATTATCAGGGAGCCCAGTTTTGTAATAGAATTTTCTATTGTCAGTCCTGTAGAGAACAGCCACTTCTGAGCTTCTCAACAATTCGTTTGTCCTCTCACTCTGGTTCTTCATTGTTTTGGTAAGCAGAATGTCCTCTGGATCCTACTTGAGACACAATCAACAAGAGAGTTACTTAGCCCACTTCTCTGATTTTTCGAGGCTGTCCTTCAAAGCCATTATAGTTCTGACATTTCTACTTCAATTAATATACACCACCATTTTTCTCATGTTTTCAAGAGCCATCCTAGGTACATGTTAGTACTGTACTGAGGGTATTTGCTAGGATGTTAAATCCTTTATCAAAGGAGAATGTTCCGATTGGTAAGCTATTCTCTATTAAACTTTGTGTAGTGTAGCATACCTATCTAAAACACCATAGAATATAGTCCCATAAACACTCTCTACCTCTTATTAGCCACATACTGGAGTTCCTCCAGGTAATAATCCCTTTTCTTCCTTAGCAGGTCCAACATATCTCCAGTTGATTATTGGTCAGATGACCGGTAGGAAATTTTGAGGGTAGATCCTGAAGGAGTATAGAATTATCTTAAGCTAGGAGGACATTTACAGCATCTTTATAAGCTAGGAGGACATTTACAACATCCTTATAAGCTAGGAGGACATTTACAGCATCAACATGATTTTAATGCAAAGGGAGGGGTGGATTTAGCAGAAGTTAAAATATAAACTTTTTTTAGAGGAAAAAAATAAAAGCAGACCCCCAAATAATGTACATGCCTATGTATTTATGTGTGTGTGTTTTTAATGTGTTCATGAACCTTGTATATGTAGGTGTGCCTGTGTGTGTATACATGTATGTATTTGTTTGTATAATGTGATAATTCCAAACAGTTTGTTTTAGTCGAAAAGAAGATTCTACTTACTTACTTTATGAAGAAGGAGAGGAATTAAACTTTGATAAAAACCATAACTAATGGAATGCTACTAGGTAATAAAAAGGAATGCACTATTGAAACATCTTGGGTGGATCTCAAGAACATCATGCTAATTGAAAAAAATATATAAATCTCAAAAGGTCACATAGTATATAATTCCATTTATATAACATCATGAAATGGTAAAATTATAGAGATGAAAACAGATTAGTGATCTTTAGGGCTTAGGAGTAGTATTAGTCTGTATCCTCTAGAGAAATATAACAAAATATAACCAATATAACCAAATATACACCAAACATTATTTATATGTATTAGAAATTATATTCTCTAGAGAAATATAACCAATAGGATATATATATCTTATATAAAAAGAAAGGGGGGTAATCAGAAGGGGGAATGAAGCATGAGAGACTATGGACTCTGAGAAACAAACTGAGGGCTTCAGAGGGGAGGGGGGTCGGGGAATGGG
>NW_024426552.1:19747217-19817339 GCF_017311325.1 Ursus maritimus
GGCTGGGGATGGGTAGTAAGGAGGGCACGTATTGCATGGTGCACTGGGTGTTATACACAACTAATGAATCATCGAACTTTACATCAAAAACCAGGGATGTACTGTGTGGTGACTAACATAATATAATAAAAAAAATATTTAAAGAAATAAAAAAAAAAATATATATATATATATATATATATATCAACATACATACTAATACTAACAATACTAATACGTACTATTACATAAAGACCATCACAGACACACCCCGAATAATGTTTGACTGAATATCTGGTCGTGTCATGGCCCAGTCAGGTTGATACATAAAATGAACCATCACAGGGAATGGGGTGGAGTGAGGGGATGAAGGTGAGTCAGATTACAGAGAGGAAACATGGGGGAGGACTTCACTGTGATGGAATAGCCCTGTCTGGATTGTTACAGTTCTTATACAGAGCTACATGTGGGATAAAATGGAATCACATTCTATACACACATCATACCAAGGTCACTGTGCTCGTTTTGATACTGCACTACAGTTATATACTATTGGGAAAAAACTATGCATGAGTTACACAGCTCTGTACTACTTTTGAGAATTCTTATGAATCCATTATTATTTTTAATTAAGAAATAACTTTAAATTTCTTATTTAAAGTGTTATTTCATTGTTTTCAGCATTGAGAAAAAATAGATTATCCAAAAAAGTCATATTCAAGATGCAATTTAATATATGTAATCTTTCTTTTAATGACTGACATTCAAATTGATAAGATTTTTAAGTTATTTAGTACAGCATTAAAATCTTATCAGTAATTTGTTGCAAAAATATTTGTAGTCCTCCAGAAATGTATTTTTACTTAGTTCAAATTCCTGAGTGTGTTTTATATTTTTTAGATCTACGGACATTAAAGTGAATTTCCTCTTTTGAGTGCTCAGTGCACCTTGAGACCAAATGGGAGTAATAACTTGTTTTCCCATAATCATACCTATTTATTGTTGTGGTGATATATAAGATATCATCACCTTGAAAGGTGATTTGATGTCTGATTTATTCCCAGGTTTCTCTTGCTTCCTTATTTTATGTCACGGTTACTTGCCAATGTCAAGGATCAATAGCCCATGTCAAAGGTTCAAAATAGCCAAAGTGAAACCAATGAATCACTGAAGTAGTAATTGTGCACATGCTAAAAAGAGAGTTTGCCAACCAGGAACACTCAAATCAGAACACAGAATGAGGCTAAGATGTACACATTTATAAAGCAGCTTAAATAGTGAGAAAGTGGTGACTGTTTATTCTTTCCAGTGACTGGTTATAATATTACCATTTTCAGTGGTTACCTCATATCAGCTTTGTGAAACAGTTCAAGTTTTTCTAATCATTTCCAGAGGCACAAACGAGAAATGATCCAGGTCAAGTTAGCTTTGCAAAATAAACTAAATTAAGCTTTTCCTGCATGACTAAACTGGTTCTGTCTGTTCAGGGAACCTTCAAGGCTGCTTTCTGTCTGTCCTTGCTTTTAACACCCACTGAAAATGAGAAGCAAAAGGGATTAGAAACTTGAAGCTAAGCCACCTTCCTGGAACATAGCAAAAGAGGAATTTTTAAATGATTAAAATATATAGATGACAATATAGTTACAAGAGTTCCATGTAAAGTAAAGGTCTCTTAACTGGAGCTGATGATGTTTGCTGACCTGACAGCCTTTTCAATGTGAGTCCAGATCAACAGTTTTATTCACAGACTTTGTTTCTTGAAATCAAGGAAAATAAAACAAAGCAAAGCAAAACCAAAGATAGTATGGCAGATGAAAACTGAAAACTACTATCATCGAAAGCTTTGGATTTGTAGTTTATGTTTTTCAAGATTTTCTTCTTCCATTATGATCCTAATCCGTGTGAAGCTGCAGTTTCTGATTAATGCAATAAAACAAGTGATACCTGACAAAGTGGACTTTGCAAATATTAGATTCATCTCAACAAGAATAGGGGCTATCATGTCACTTATGTTTCTGGGAAATGTTGGGAAGTTCAAGGAGAGTTTTGGGGTCAAATAACTGCCTGAGTTTCATTTTCTTCCAATGTTAACATCCTCTTAAAAGCACAAACTGAGTGTCCAGTTCCCATACCTTCAGAGGTCACCCTTATCTTTATAAACTGGATAATATAGAACAGAGCTTGGGTCATCTCTCTCTGTGCGATGGCTTTAAGATCTTGATTTTTATAGAGTCCTGTCCCAGGAATGATTATATCTCCAACAAATTCATCCTAAGTACCTGTTTGTCATCTCTTGCTTGAAATTCCTACTCTGAGCCTTTCTGATGATCACTATTTACTTTTCAAAACCATATCCCCAGCCAGTGGCCTTGTACATAGATCATTATATATCATAAACAAAGTCACTTCTGCAAACACACACACACACACACACACACACACACACACACTATTCACTAAAGAAAAGCCTGGACGAGAGTAAGATAAAAAGACAAAAACAGAAAGAAATAACTTTCTGAAAAATTGGGAGTCTTAGAATGAAATTGCAATGCAATGCAATGCAATGCAATGCAATAAAATAAAATAAAATAAAAGTACGCCCGTGCATGCGCATACACACACACACACACACACACACACACACTGGCTACTAGGTCCCACTGCTCCTTTTCTGGCAGGATTCCTTTCAGTCTTTGCTTCTTTGCTCCCTTGACTTCTTCCAGCCATTTCTCAAGGGTCGGCTTTCACTTTGCAGGAGTCTAGTTCAACTGCTTTGTCCCTCTCCAGGGTGCAGACCCCATACCTTGAACTCAGAAAGAGAAATGCTTTCTCCCTATCCCCAGATTAAAGCCTGCTGCTTTGATGTGTCCCTGAATGATTGATCTCTGAAACACCACCTCTTTCAGAGGAAACCACTACTTGGATTCCTAAATGTTTTATGTGGCCTAGGACCAGGTTAGGTGATCGCAGTACATGATACATCTTTTCTGGGCAGCAGTTAAGGCTTCCCTGAGAATTATATTACCTGTTCGCATAAGCTCACCAAGGTGGTCCAACCATTAATTGAGAGACGGTCTGTCCAGAGATATAAACTTCAACTTCCACCCAGGAAGGCAGAAGGTACATATATGACCAACCACATAAAAGGTTTTTTTGTTGTTTGTTTTTGCAGCTGTAAATATAAACTCAAGGACAACAAAAATAAAGTGCTGATAACTTTAAAATAATAATTTGTCACTGCTACATAAATGGATCATTTACTAATGCTATAGTTTTGTCTTTTGGGTTGTGTGTATATGTATGTGCATGTATGTGTGTTTATTTGTTTTGGTAGTAGTTCAATCAATAAATTATGTTTTAAAAGTACTTTACTTTTAATAATCATATGTTATAAAATTGTCCAGAGTCAATGATTCTCTTACTTTTGCATTTTCATGGTTGTTTTTTTATTTTAATATATATTTGGAGGGGATGTGGTATTATAAGTGGCAGCTGATTTTGTGATAGAAATAATTAAAAATGGATGTAATTAATAGAAATATATACTTTTATAGATTTAAAGATTAAAATTAATGTTATTTGCAGATATTCTTTAGAAATATCAAGTAAAGAATTAGCTAAGAGGTATTGCTAAGAAGAATTTACATTCAAGGCCTAACTCTAGACTATATGCTCTGGGTGAAATATTATCCAAATTTAAGAGAAGCCTTTAGTATCAAAAAGCTTCAGTCATTCTTTTTGGAGATCTTGTATTCCTCATAAACCTGAATGTGCATTTCTCAAAATCCTAACTTTATTAATATTAAAGATAAGCAGTTTAATTTCTTTCAAAATCTACTTCCTGAGTGACACATAACCTGTAGTGATTTTTAGGTAAACAAGTGTTGTGTGTGTGTGTGTGTGTGTGTGTGTGTGTGTGTGTGTGTGTTTTCTGTCTGCAATGAAAAATATAACTGTCATGTATTTGATAAAAATAAGTTTAAAGGCTTCTTGTGTGAAATTAATCTTATTTAATTATACTTATCTCCTATTGACAGCCTACTCATTTTACTAACTTTATTGTATTTCAGTAGATGATAAAATCGCGCTCAATTATATTTCATATTCTAATCAGGTATGACCTGACCACTTCTATCAAACTGCAGTCCTTGTAAATTTTTCCTCTCTCTGGATTTGCTACAGTTACACATTCTCCTTTGGCATGTTTTGCCTGGAGGAATAACTGTTCTCTGTCTTCATAACAGAATCTATCAAAGTGGTTGTGCATCGTGGCCTGTCCAGTGAGAGTTATTCAAGAAAAATTGCTGATTGAAAATAATGTGCAGAACCACTACTGATCATTGCTGAGGTAAATCTTTCTTTTTAGTAGCAAAGGGCCACTGGTAACAGTGTAAAAGTACACATACCCACAGAACTATAGTTTAGAATATAGGTTTCACTAAATGGTTCCTTGGAGGTCTCGCACACTGCTCTGAAAACATTTTTAAGAGAACATGGAAATCTGATAAATATATTCATGACTGTGTAGAAATGGTAGAAACTCACGGACTACTCTCTGGCACCTCACCAGGGCCTTTGAAAGATTCTTCTTTCAAAATAATTTTTAGCTGAACTTTGAGAAATGGGACTTGATCTTCACGACTATAAAGATCAAGGGCCCTCAGTTTTAATATATATCAATTGGTGACTTGACTGGAGCTGTTTTTTTATAGTTGTGTCCTCTTAATTCTGAGAGTTGTCCTCTGAACACATACCGCTTCATTTTCTTTTTCTATTTTTTTAAAAGCAGATATTTTAATGTTAATACTTAGGCGTAAAGACGCGTTTCATACTTCAGTTGAATGCTTGAACGATGTGAGGTAGAAATGTTTAGAAATTAGGATTCTAATTAAATTTTCTGGTTAACTTTCTACTTTGTTTTAAATCCAGTTGAAAGGATTTTAGCGCGTTTCAGTCCAAATCTGTAACGAGCAAGTATATTTTACAAAATAAAAAAAAGAACTTACTTTTACTCCCTTTACTAAGTGGTGGTATTTTATGGTCTCATATTATAGACACCAATACATATATATACACAGACATGATGGATCTAAGTTACATGTGTACTGTTCCCTGGGATATGAGGAAGCATTTTTGTCCCAGCTTTATTAGGATATAATTGACCTATAATATTTTATGAGTTTAAGATGTACAACATGATGATTTGATATACATGTATATTGAAAAATGATTACTAGAATAAGGTTAGTTAACACTAATTTGTCGCCTGTAGTTAGCTCTTGTGTGTGTATGTAATGAGAACAATTAAGATCTTCTTTTAGCAACTTTCAAGTATTCAGTGCAGTATTGTTAACTATAGTCATCATGTTGAATATTGGATCCCCAAAACGTATTACTCTTATGGCTAGAAGTGTGTACCTTTTGATTAGTTTCAACCATTTCTCCCGCCCCTACCCACGCCCAAACCCTCTCCCTCCACCCCAGAAACCACCAAACTACTCTCTGTTTCTATGAGGGTTTTGTTTTGTTTTTTAGATTCCACACATCAGTGAGATCATACAGTTTTTTGTCTCTGACTTATTTCTCTTAGAATAAGGTTTTCAGGATTCAGCCATGTGTTTGCAGATGGCAGGATTTCCTGCTTCTTTATGATAGAACAATATTTCATTGTGTGTATGTGCACAAATAATGTAATTGTTGTAAATAATGTTGCAACAAACGTGTAGATATAGATATCTCATCTAAAGAGTGATGTCATTTCCTTTGGATATACATCCAGATGTGGGATTGCTGGATCATATAGAAGTTCTGTTTTTAATTTTTTAAGGAACCTCCTTACTGTTTTCCATTGTGGCTGCACCAACTTAAGAGTTCCACCAACAATGTGTAAGCCTTCACTTTTCTTCATATCATCCCTTGTGTTTTTGATAACTGCCATTCTAACAAGTGTGAAGTGGTACATCACTGTGATCTTGAATTAAATGTCTTTGATGATTAATAATGTTAAGTTTGTTTCCATGTACCTGGAGCGATTTGTAGGTCTCCTTTGAAAAAAATTCTATTAAGGTCCTTTGTCCATTTTTAATCAGGTTTTTGTTATTGAGTTCTATAAGTTCCTCATAGATTTGGATATGAATTCCTTATCAGACATATGGTTTGCAAATATTTTCTGCTCTGTAGACTGCCTTTTCATTGTGGTGTTCTCCCCCACCTCCCATCCCTGGCTGTTGAGAAGCTTTTAAGTTTGACGTAGTCTTACTTCTTGGTTTTAGCTTTTGTTGTTTGTGCTTTTGGCATCAAATCCAAAACATTAACAAAACCAAAGTTGAGGAATGTCTTCCCTATTTTTTTCTAGAACTTTTATGGTTTTAGGTCTTACATTTCAGTTTTTAATCCATTTATTTTATGGTTTTTAATAACATTTTGATGTGTGTGTGTTTCTGTGTGATTATATTTGTGTATATGTGAAAGAGAAATTTTTTTTCTTTGAAAGCAATGAAATAACAGTTACAGTTCTAGTTAATTAAGACTGATTCCACAAATCTGATATTGAATCCTTTATCATTTGATAAATGAAAATAAAAATTGTAAAATGCATGTCACTTGAAGAAATGTGTATGTTGCTCTTTGATAAATGTCAACATAAGAAATTAAATGGGACAAAATTTTTTCTTATATAGCATTTTATATTGTAATTATTACTAACTTATGTGTTGCTGCGACAACACGACTTTGAGGGCCATTCTAAAACTGTAGGTGTGCAGCCCAGGAGTGCTTCAGCGATATCTGCTTTCCCTTTCATTCTCCAAATGCATGAAAGTTTCTACCTTCCGTACTGACCAAATGCGTAATTGTGTAAGAAATAGTTAAACAACAAAGCCAGAGGCTGTGGGAGCCAGGGATGTAATTAATCAAGGCAACAGAGGAAATTAGTATTGATTTTCTAAATAATGGGCGAAGACTTTCTGAAATAGTACTCGATGTAGAAGTTATTATTTTGTGTGTCTCTATTCAGTATGGTCATAAATACCTCTTCATTAACACCCTTCTGTTCATAGCCCAGCCTTTACCACCACCTGCATCACCTCATGGGTATAGAAGAAAAAGGCATGGCTTGTAGTTCCGGTTGATATACACCGAGCAGAGTAAACATCCTTATACTTTCCAGGTACACTAGAATACAAACTCTACAAGGGCGAGATGTTTCATTTTTTTTTTTTGTTCACTCATGTGTCCAACACCTTGTACATAAAGTACA
Organism: Ursus maritimus; assembly: GCF_017311325.1. NCBI lineage: Eukaryota > Metazoa > Chordata > Mammalia > Carnivora > Ursidae > Ursus > Ursus maritimus. Next base: position 19,754,455 of record NW_024426552.1, read on the forward strand.
TAAAAGACCCTCAGTAAATATCCACTAATTAAATAGTTAAGTAAAATAAAAATAAAATGTCATTGATTAAAAAAATCTGTATTTGAAATTCTGAATCTTAAGGAATGTAAATGGAATTATCCATTGATGGGTTTTTCTTTCTGATTACAAGGAAGGGATCAAACCAATAGCAATTAAATTTTCAGCTCAAAAATCTAAAACAGAATAACAGAATCAAGAGCATAACACAGAATCAACTATAAAATAAGAATTCGATTGGTCTTAGAGAAGGTGCATACACTTCCTTAAACCATAAGTGATAAACACAGGCATACACACACTCACTCTTTTATATCCCATTTAACTACTTAGTAAACAATTTGTTATATTCTAATTTCAACCATTCCCTTCATTGGTTTTCAAGAAGTTCTTAAAAATGGTGATTCTCAAACAATTTTCCTTAGGATATATCTGGCAATGTCTTAACACATTTTTGGTTGTCACAACTAGAGGATTGCTATTGTCATTTAGTGGGTAGGGGCCAAGGATGCTGCTAAACATTTGATAATACATAGAACAGTCACCACAACAAAGATCATATTGTCCAAAAAATCAATAGTGCTGAGGTTGAGGAATCCTGCTATGAAGAAACATTTATCATATTTTTACTGAGAACTCTTGAACGGAAGAGACATTGCTGAAAAAGACCCTGGTACTCGGGTGAGGTCGTCCAAGAAAAGGACACAGTTCTCTTCAAGCATCACATTGTTACATCTAAATGAACCACACAGATAAATAAAGAATAACCCTGGACATTCTTCTCAGATTAGAGATACTTTTGACTGTTACAAAAATCAGAGTTGAAAATTTCTATCAAGCCAGTAATTCCAACTATGAGACTACATGAGTTACATGAAGTTGTGTCCGTATAACATATAGCAAGACCTCAGTAATTACTGAGTGCATGAATAACCGGATAGATTAAATGCAGCACTTGATTTTCTTTGAATTGCATAAAATCATATTAAGGCATAATTTCTCATCCAGTTGATACCAGTTATCAAGAGTGATATATTCAAAGTGGTATGTTAGTTTAGTTTCTTCTAGAAGCAAAATCCAAAATGGAATGAGAGGTGCACACAATTTATTTGGGGAAGTGCCTGTACATGGTGAAGGAGCCAGAGAAGGTGAGAAGAGCAATGAGACTGACTTGCAGTTCTGACAGCTGTAAAGGAGGGAGGAATGCAGAAGGTTGTGCAGGAGGCATCTTGGACTCCAGCACCCTTCCAGGGCAGGTTTGATCAGGCCAACTAGGAATCATCAAGCCCACATCCCCCATTTGAGGAGTTCCCTGTTTTGTAGGAATGGGGCTGCTTTCAAGGTCCAATTTGCAGAGTCATCAGTAGGAGCAGCCCACAGGAAACATGACCTTGTTGTGGGTGTAGCTCAGGTCCAGAGAAGCAGCCGCAGGGCCAAGTGTCAGTCTGTTTCCTGTAGCCAGAGATGGGAATAGTCCATTTTTATAGTTGTTGCATCATTGATGACAAGAAGATAGAATGTTCTCCAGCGTATTTGTACACATGAGGCATCAGAAACACTGAAAATCTCTGCTGAGAATATCAAACGCAGGCACAAATAAGAATCTGTATCATCTCCTTTCCCATCCCCCATTTTTGGTAATGTTCTATAACTATTAATTCTTTAAACAGAGAATTATGCTGTGGGTTTCATATCAACTACAAATAATTGGTATTTCCCAAGTCATTAACTGATTGATATTAGGAGCCCGTGTGTACTGATAAATACGGAATCCTGACTGAAATTTTTGGAAGGATAACTGAAAAGAATACTTGAAAACTGTAGGCCAATAGACAATATATCCATCTAAGAATGCAATGATTACCTGATATGTGTAAATTTGCTTATGCCCATAGTTTCTGATTGAAAGGTTTAAAAAGTTCTTCAGTTTTTGGGGTGCCTGGGTGACTCAGTCGGTTAAGTGCCCAGCTCTTGATTTCAGCTCAGGTCATGGTCTCAGGTACATGATGGAGCCTTGGGGTGGGTTGGTTTCCATGCTCAGCAGGGAGTCTGCTTGAGATTCTCTCTCTCCCTCTCCTCCCCTCCTCCACTCTCTCTGTCTAAAAAAAAATATACAATCTTTAAAAAAAAAAAGTTCTTCAACTTTTTTCTTTTTAACTGGAGGAAATGTTAGAAATGTTTTTAATGTAACAATACTGGGATTTTTACCTCTGGGCTCTATGATAATCTAAAACATTTGCTGATAAAATTAGATATGAAGTTACAAGTTGTATATGCTGGGTTTGACACAATATGGTTTAAGCTTGAACTTTTCAGTAGAAACTAGTCTTCATGCTTCACATTTTCTCTCATGTATCTCTTAATTCCTTCCACAATTATTCTTTCTAACAGTATTTCACATTTGTGAATGCTGCATGTGTTAATCTGAATCAACATGCATCACCAATTAGATTAACTAAGGTTTGATGTAATGAATTCACCTTCTTTTGATATTCATCTTTAGATCACTCTAATTTTTTTTTTAATCTTTTGAACCAGTGCTTCTTACATTTCTAGTGGGCATGCTGTTTTCCCCACTGAGAAAGAGATTTATGCTGGGGCAAAATGAAATGGACCAGCACTTTAGGGCACACTGAAAATAGCACCCCTGTGACAGCGCCACAAGATTAATTCCTATGTCTACCATTTACTGTAGATTGCCATTGTTTGCACTCTTGAATTTATGCTGTTTCAATACTACATTTTGTCTGCCTTTATTCTAACTCACCTAATAACTAATAGGCATATTTTAAAAGCGGAATTTTAAGAAGCTTAGAAATCTGATGGGCACTATTTTAAGACTGCAGCTGCATTTGTTACCCTATTTTTCTAAAGTGTTCAGGTTATTTTTATATAATTTTTCTGAGAAGGTATTAGCCTCATGTGCTTTCACACCTTACTTTATTCCTAACCTTCTGCTTCCACCAAAGTGTAGAGAGAGGGAAAAAAAGAGATAATCAAAGCACAGTTAAGAAAAAATAGGTCTGACTAATTCTAATTCATCCCCGTTAACAATAGACTTTTTGTTTTAAGATTTTATTTATTTATTTGACAGAGAGAGGGACAGCCAGCGAGAGAGGGAACACAAGCAGGGGGAGTGGGAGAGGAAGAAGCAGGCTCCCAGCGGAGGAGCCTGATGTGGGGCTCGATCCCAGAACGCCAGGATCACGCCCTGAGCCGAAGGCAGACGCCTAACGACTGCGCCACCCAGGCGCCCCTACAATAGACTTTGAGAAAGCTTTAAACTCTACACCTTACTTAGGTTAGGCCTACAGCATTCTTCATGGCTTATTATGGAAACCTCTCAGACTCCTGTCGCATCATTCTGCAAGACAGGTTCCTGACAAACTTTCTGCCCGTCGTTTTGGCAACCCTTTCCTTCTACTTGCCTTCTTTTTGTCATTCTCCCTTTTGTCTTTTCCTTCCTGTGTTGTATATCCTATATGCAATAGTTATATCCTTATTCTATCTTTTTGCCCAAAAAGAGTATGCGCCTGTTGAAAATAAGTATGCTAAATATTTTCTATATATTATCTCATTTAATCCTTTCAAAAATCCTCTGATAAAAGAATCACTGTGTCCTTACTTTGCAAATGGAAAATCTGATAGGCATATAACATATGAGTCCTGCCAGAGGTCATATAGCTGGTAAGTGACAGAGATAGGACTTGTACTCAATTCAATCAGATTTAAAGCCTAGATTCAAACCCCTTATAAAATGCTACCTTCTTGAAGTGAAAGTCTGACAATGGTGTGAATTCATGTAGCAAATGTATCTATTAAAAGGAGATACAACATTAGGTTAAAATCAAAGCAATTTATGTTACTAATAAATTCTTTTAGATATTAATATGTAAAACTTTATCAATGGAAGCAATGTAATATTCAATTGTTAGTTAATGTAGAGGAATTATTCACATGATTTTCCCCCTCCATATAACTTCCATTATCAGAACAAACCTAAAACAAAATATCTTAATAAAGTAGTGATTGGTTAACAACTGAAGACTTAATAGTTTCATTTTTTTTTTTTACATTTTATTTTTTTATTTGTTTAGAGAGAGCGCATGAGCAGGGAGAGGGGCAAAGGAAGAGGGAGAGAGAAACTCAAGCAAACTCTCCACTGAGCACAGAGCCCAACCCAGGGCTCGATCCTAGGACCCTGAGATCACAACCCCAGCCGAAATCAAGAATCAGTCGCCTAACCAACTGAACCACCAAGGCACCCACATAGTTTCATTTAAATCAAAGTTGGTCTAGAAATAGATCAAGAAATGGGAAGAATAACATTTACCAATTTTCTAAAGTAGAATGTGCCCTCTCCAGGTGTTACCAAGTCCTTGGAATCAGTCATATTAAGTTAAATTTATGAGGGGACGTAGTCTCTTGGTTGAGATTAACAAACTCTCTTTGGATTTCAACCTGCAAGTATGAGATTAATAATTTCTCCTGGAATAGTCTCTCTGATTCCAGATAATTTACCTGTGTTTTCACAGCAATGGAATGATGTCCATCTTTATAAAGGAGTCAGTAAGAAATTCCTAGCATTTCTTCACATAGCAATTTTGCATTTCTCTTGAATCTTGGTAAGTGCTTGTTTAAAACATAAGAGTCCTATGCTAGAGGGAAAATAAGAGACAATTATGGCTGGATATTTTAAAATTCCATTATCCTATTTAAACTTTTTGATCACATCAATGACAGAAAAACCTGCTGCTGCTGTGCAAAACATTCATGTAAATATATTGTTGTTTTGGTTTCAAAGATCAGTTACCATTCAAGTAATGGAAGCTTATGTTCAGAAATACGGAAAACAAGAACCCTGGAATAGCATCACATTGAACTAACAAATTTGAGGAACAGGATAATCATGCTATTGCTCCAGTGGATGGAGTTCATTTAAATTCATTCTGTTGTTCCATCATAAACATGACTCAACTACTCTGCCTTGACTTCTCTTTGCATTTCATCTTCCAAATGTAAACATCTTGATTATTCTATTTCACATTCAATCTCTCAGAATCTAATTAATATAAGCTAGTCATCATTATCCCTGATGGCCTGGGGATTTAGGACTTTAGATCATTGGTCAATATACTGTTTGGATGTCCTTGGACCCGCTACCCCCAAACACCAGCTAGATAGCCAAGTATCATGACAGCAGAAAATCTCAGAGCCATTGCCTGATATGGAGACTAAGGATAGGAATAGCTGGTATAATCTTGGGAGATAGCATGTTTGCGTTGTCCAACTCATTGACTATAATGAGTACAACCTTAAGGGAGGCTTAACAGAATTAGTCAGTTGCACATATTTCCAGATTTTTAATCAAATTTGCTCTCTAAGTTATATGGATGGTTTACTATTGACCCCTTTATTTATAAAGAAATCTACCAAAACTTGGCCAAAACTAATAATGTTTTCTTTAATTAGACTAGAAAATGAGAATATTTGCATGTTGAAGCCACTCTTCTTTTCCAAAGAGTGCAAAACTGTATTATTGATGCAAAGGAAGATACATATTTTCTGCTTCGGCAAAAAGCCAGGCCTCTAGTTAATTGAAAATATGCATCAGAATATTTAGGTATAAGTTAAGGTTAGTGAAGGCTGAGAAAAAACCCTCCTTTATGCTATTTGAGGCAAAATTGCTGCTGTTCAGTGCGTACCCTGCTTCTGTCAGGGAAAGACAGTCTTTTGGAAAAGTCATTACATAATAGTTTAGAAAGCTGAACTTGTGTAATTCAGTCTGGGAGTGATTTCTCCCAAAGCTTTGAAAGCTGCTGATCACTTAATAAGTGCTACAAAATGCTCCATATTCAAGAGTAAAGACATATGTTAAGCAGAGAAACTTAATACATTTCTGCATATTTATTCTGAATTTTGCAGGAAATATTCTTTTGTTGTAATCACCAAATTGTTTGTGTTTGTATGCTTCTGGCAAGCTTAACTGAATGAAGAACTAAAAAGCCCAGACTTTCCATTTACTTTGTCATAGAAGAGAAAGGGCTGCTTAGTAGTACAAAGCTCTTAGAGGAAAAAAAGAAACAACGCTTATAAATCAACTTGGCCATTCCCCACCTTCAGGGTGGGTTGTACTTACTGACTTAATTCTACATAATATAAGGAAAAGGAGAAAAAGTAACTTTACAGTTAAGAAACCTGGCCAATACTACTTTGGCCAAGTAATCGAGGTTAACATCCGTGATTGGTCACATTGACTGCAAATAAAGATGACATGATGTGATGAAAAGGACACCTCATCTCCATGGTATTTGATCCCCATGACAGTCTGACTATGAGAGAGAAGAATCCAAATTGAGGGACACTCTGCAAAATACCTCACCAGTACTTCTCAAAAGTGTTCAAGTCATGAAAATCATGGAAAGTCTGAGAAATAATCACAGACCAGGGGAAAATAAGGAGACTTGACAACTAAGTGTGATGTGGTATTCTGGATAGGACCCTAGAACGGATTATAGGGAAAAAATAGAGAAATGGTGACATTCAAGTTAAGTGTAGATTTTAGTTGATAGTATTTGAATAAAATCAGGTTGTTAGTCACCACAAATGGTCCATGCTAATTTATGTGAGATGTTCACAATATGGGAATCTGGGTGAGAGGCACAGGGTAGCTATTCATATCACCTCTGCAACTTTTCTGTGAATCTAAACAACCTTTAAATTAAATAGTTCATTAAAATCAGTGTGAAAAAATATTATTTATTTGATTTTAGGCATTCTATTTATGCACCTTCTTGCTCTATTTTAACTTTCTCAGCCATCATCTAATCTTAGCATTCCAGTCATTGAAATAAAACCAAATCCAACAGAAGAGCTGTTTTGCATATCAGGATGGCAAAGTAAGAGGGTGGAGTACAGTGATTTTTTTTTTTCACTTTTGAATCCTTAGATTATCTTTGGCTTCTGTTTAGCATAATTTTTTTGTCCTTCAATCTCAATAACAAGGAGATGAGAAAGTCAAGTCCATGTCATCAGTGCTACCAATTTAAGGCTATAACCAGTGTTAGGGGTTGAGTTATACTGTCCCCAAAACCCAAACATTGAAGTCCTAACCCCTAAAGCCTGAGAACGTGACCCCTTTCAGAGATAGGGTCTTAAAGTGGTAATCACATTAAAGTGATGTCACTAGTGTGGACCCTAATCCAATATGACTGATAATTTGGCAGAATTTGGACAGAAAGACACAAAGGATAGGTGATGAGAAGAAATTCAGGATGAAGGTGGCCTTCAACAAGCCGAAGAGGAGGCCTGGAGCAGATCCTTCCCTCATGGCCCTCAGAAGGAACAAGGCCTGTCGACACCTTGATTTTGGATTTCTAGCCTCCAGAAGTGTGAGATAGTAAATTTCTTAAATGTTCATAAAATCGAACACCCCAATCTATGGTATTTTGTTAGAGAGCCTTAGGAAAGTAATACAGACACTAATTGTTGAAAAAAAAACATATTTCTTGCCCCAGTGGAGACAGCTTCAAGTGCTATGCAGAGTGTCAAGGCACAGCCAAGGAGGTTACATTTGGGAAAGAACTCCAGGATCAATATTCTAAACAAGGATAAAAGGTCAATGTTAAGTGGGATGGGTAGAGTGAAAGGAAGAGATTGTGGTTTACTAGGCTTATAGTTCTACAGCTACTCAGAAATAAAGTATCAAATCCATGGTGAAAGAATCAAGACTCAGCTGAACCTTGGGTATCCAAAGAACTCCTTAACAGGAAGCTGGAGCATATCGGTCCAGTGTACCTAATTGGTGGACCATTGCTAAGATTCATATCTCGAGATAATCTAAAATAACTAAGGATAAAAGAAATCAAAAAGAATTTTAGATACTAAAATTAAGCTGAAGGGACAAGAACAGATTCAATGTTTTAAATAACATGCAGGGTCTTGATGGTTTATACCATGAGAAGTGAGGAGAAAGTAAAGAAATACGGATAGTTGTGGGGGAACATGGCTATGCTATCACCTACTTTAGAGGGGTTATTGATAAATAAGTGTCCATAGTTCTTACCTGCTCATGTGACCATTCTTGTAAGCCATGCCACTAGCTCTTATATATTCATACACTCAAGAAACAGTCATTTTGGGGCGCCTTGGTGGCTCAGTCCGTTAAACGTCTGCCTTCAGCTCAGGTCATGATCCCAGGGTTCTGGGATTGAGTCCTGCATTGAGCTCCCTGCTTAGTGAGGAGTCTGCTTCTCCCTCCACCCTTCCACCCTGCTTGTCTCTCTCTCTCAAATAAATAAATTTTTTTAAAAATCTTAAAAAGAAAGAAAGAAAGAGTCATTATTACATCTACCACATTCACAGTCCCAATGAATCATGTGGAGGACAGAAACTAAAGAGAAATCACAGTCCTCCCCCTCAAGTTTTCCAATAAATACATCCAGGAAACAAACAATGGTTGAGTGTCAGCAGTATATAATAAACCCTGGTAAGAACTTCACAGTGCATAGTAGTATGATTCAAGAGATTCTTGGTTATAAATTAGCGGCAAAGGAAAATAACCTATAAAGAACTATAACAAAAATCATTAATTTTCAAAAATTGATTATAGTAATTTACTAAATTGTGCCAGATAATATAGGTAATTGAACTTTTATCTTTGGTGAGTGCATCTGTATATGGGTGCATGCACAACACATGCCTTGAGCTAAAGAGACTTCATTGACTAAATAGGAAAGTTCTAGTGAGTACAACTTCCATATCTATAACAAGGGGTTAGTAGACATTTAAAGTGATAGAATCTAAGTAATGCTAAAGAAATAACTAGATGATAGATAGATAGATAGATAGATAGATAGATGATAGATAGATGATAGATATAGTTAGAAAACTCAGATTACATTTTAAAAGAGCTTAATTAGATGACAGTGAAAAACTATCCAAAAGTGGAATGAAAGAAAAGTCAAATTCCAGGTTAAAAGCACATTTGGCTTCCGTGTTATATGACCAAACCAAGAAACCGAATACCCTAGGATTTAGTAGCTAATAATGTCATCTATTACTGCTTACAAGTCCACAGGTCTGCTGGACATTTCACATGCTTTCGACCAGACGTGTCTGATCTTAACAAGGTTCATAGTTAGTTGGTGGTCAGGGAGGAAGCTGATAACCTAGCTTAATTCAAATGCCTGGTACCTGGTTGGTGGTCTGCTAAGGTGTAAAGGATGACTGGGTCTCCTGTCACTTGTCATTCAGCAGGTGAATGGCTTTTGTTCATGGAGGAGACAAGTTTGAAGAAAGAGAGATGTGCACAAGGTTTCTGGAGGCCTGGGCTGGGAACTGGCAACACCGTCATCTCTGGTACATTCTATCAGCCAAGGCAGGTCCCAAGGCCAGTGCAAATCCAAAGGCAGAGAAATATAGATTCTGCTTCTTAATGGGAGGAATAACGAAGGGTATGAACACGGGAAGGGATGAAGGATTGCACCCATTTTTGCAATCTACCGCAGCAATTAACAAAGTCATGTTCTGCACTGCCACATTTAAACAAGTAATCCTGGAAGGTCTTTTTTATTTATATCCTCAACTTGAAGAAATGTTGCCCAGAGTGTTGCCATACATGTATTAGATATAAATGTAAAACATACCAAAATCAATACAAATATTTCACCTTGTTGTAAAAATTGGTATTTAACTATTTCCAGAAATTATACATCTGAGTATATTGCTATAGAAGTTGAAAAAGACAAGAAACCCTTTGTGTGTTATTTTGTTCAGGCTGCCGTTACAAAGTGCCATGTACTGTGTGACTTAAACAATAGAAATTTACTTTCTCACAGTTCTAGAGGCAAAACTGGGATCAAAGTGTTGGTAGGGATGATACCATTCTGAAGCTTCTCCCTTTGGCGTGTAGATGATTGTGTTCTTGCTGTGACCTCGCATTGCTACTTCAAAGTCTGTGTGCAGCTGTGTCCTCATCTAGTCTTCCTTGAAGGACAGGAGTTGAATGGGTTTATTCATTTCACCGTAATTACCTCTTCAAAGGCCTTATCTCTAAATATAGCCAGCCGCATTCCGAGGTACTGGTGGTTAGGACTTCAATACGTAAATTTGGGTGGAGGGGGCACATTTAAGCAAATAACAACTTTTACACAAATAAAACCAGACAGTCTTTTGGTTGTTCAAAACATTATAGAGTTCTGCAAGTTGAGTATTTGTATTGGTATTAATATTACCTCCACTGTTGTTCTGTTCACACCTCCCTCAGTTGAGACCATTGGGAATGAATATTATTTTGTACTTATTTTCTTGAGAATTATATGTACCCTACTTTGATACACAGGGTGTTTTGTTTTGTTTTGTTTTGTTTTGTCATGCTTCTGGAATAAACTTTTATGGTTTGGCAAATACATGTATGGATAAAATACTTCAGCAAGTATTATTTGAAACTTCTGGAAAGATTTGACCTCTTTTGGATGGATTTTAGTATCACTGTTTAATTTCATCTCAGATCAATCTCAGGTGAGGATTATCAAAACAGGTGAAAGTCTTATACGCGTTTTGGCTTTTTTATACATATTACATGTGTACATATTACGTATGCATTTATATGTGCTATGTTTATTATACTCTCCCCAGTCCCCAAGAAAGAGGTGGGGATAGTACAATTCCTGTTTTCTTAGTATATAGGTACAAATAGGTTTTGACAGTTCTGGAGATAGAGTTAGTGCAGGGATTGAGATAAAAAGCCAGACTCCCAGTGTTTCTTGCACTACCATTTTTATTCCATAAATAATTAAGGAATGGCAGTTGCCTGGCACCATAGAAATCTATTTCCATCGGAGATGAGAAGACCTTATTTCAACATATTTTTCCTATACCAAGCCATATTCACAGACTTCACAGAAATTAAATATTCCACATGCAATTATTTATCTCAATGACTGTATATTGCTTTCTTCTCTACAAAGCTAAGATTAATCCTTAATTAATGGATATTTGTATATCAGACCTGAAAGTATTTCCTAAAAGACAACTACTTCTTACTTTGAAGGGACTGGGCAAATAAAGCAAAACTAGTACATCTACAACTAGTACATTGACAATTAGAATCCTGGGATTTTCCCAGAGCTACTCTAGAATTAAATACATCCCTATATTTATTGCTCTATCAAGGATATGTGCCCCTTATATTAAAATATTCTTTATGTAATTTGAAAAAACAGAAAGTACCAAAAAAAGATACAGAAGTATGCCATATGTAGTTATAAAAGAAGCATACAGCATTTCTAAATTTGCAAAGAGGGAATCCTAAATAGCTATTTTTTTCCTGCAAAGCTCAGCATATTTGTTGACAACTTTGGATCTAGAGTTCAAACCCAGGGCTTTCTGGCACCCAAATCTGTGTTATTTTTACTATGCCATATTGCATGAAGCATTAGACTTGTTCGTGTTACTTTCCTAACTGAATTCTCTTGGCTTAGAAATTCAACTCAAGGGCAGATAACTATCTTCCATTAGACAAAAAGAATGAAAATAATGGTAGACACCTGAGATGTTGCCTTCTAATAACTATGGCATTTTCCTCAAATTGAAAGACTCCTGGTAGAGACCTGACAATCTTGCAAAACCTTCAACAAGAACTTTCTATGGTGCACTGAAAATTTGTGTGCCACAAACATTCATAGACCTATGGACCTTGATTTTTCTTACCATTTGACAAATTGGCATTGCAGTTTCCTGTTTATATTACCTCACTACATTTAAACTCCAGCATTTTTTCTAGATTATTTATGTCTCAATTCAAACTTTAATGACTACAATTAAATTTTTCACAGTTATCCCCCCAAATTCACTGATTAGACTTCTTTGACCTTATGGCTTCAATTATTATTTTGGTCCCCAGGGCAATGACCATCTACTGCTAAGACAGCATGATCCTAATAAACTGTCAGTTTAAGATGGTATACTTTGTTTAAGTTATCCATACACCAATATCATCAGGAAAGACTGGGATAGTTAACAAAAGAATTAAGGAATGGTACCATGTAGATTATGTATTTGTTTTATTTTCAGTCTTGTCATCTTTCCTCCAAACTCTAAGGCACTCCCAGTTGATGACAAATACATCTGTATTATCTTTCTGATTCAGGTAGGGTATAAGGCATTTTGCTACATTACAAAGGATCCCAACATCTCATTGGCTTACAAAACAAAGTGTATTTTTCCATGTGCAACTTGTCTAGCTAAGTTCAGCAAGGGGTGTCTGCTGATTATTATTAAGGGACCATTACTGATGGAGACTTAGGTTTGAAGCATGCTTCCATATTCTACAGAAAGTGAAAGACCTAGCAAGCTACCCACTGGCTCTTCACCTTCCAACAGAGGTGCTAACATCATTTGTGCTTCTATTTTACCAGTCAGAGCACAACATATGACCAGGACTGAGGCCAGTGAGAGGAGAATGCAATTATTCCCGAGACGGGAAGTCAATATTTGCAAACAAAAATGGAACCTATGTAGGCTACCACAAATCTACCCTTCCAGTCTCAAGTGTTCTACCTAGTCTCCTTTACACTTAAAGAGCATGTTCCCTCCTACTCCCTCCATCCCCCAAGAGAAACCCCTTTCAGTTACAGCACTAGACTCAAGATCTGGGATCTTGTAGTCCTCCACAACGGGTCTTTGTATTCTAGAAAACAACAAAGAAAATTGTCAAGAGATTTGTTCCCTAGTTGTATTCCCCTCACCACCTTCCACCCTCACAGACTGAGTATACGCTGAGAGAAGGGGCTCATTGTAACCACAATAAACACTCTCACTGATTTCACCGATATGTGGAATCTAACAACAACAACAAAACAAATGAACAATGAAACAACAACAACAAAAAGAGAAACAGACTTATAAATATAGGCACAACCTGGTGGTAGCAAGAGAAGGGATGGGTGAAATAAGTGAAACTTCCAGTTATAAAATAGATAAGTCACAGGGATGAAAAGTACGGCACAGGGAATATAATCGATAATATGTAATAACATCGTATGATGACAGATGGTCACTACACTTCCCGTGATGAGCGTAATGTAAAGTACAGAATTCTCCAATCACTATGTTGCACACCTGAAACTAATCTAAGGTTATGTGTCAACTATAACTCAGTTTTAAAAGTAGAGAAAATGGGATTTACACAGCATTCCTTGGCCCATGACAATTCTAAAATGCTGCTAAGCAGGCAGATATTTTGAAGGTCTTTTTCTTCAGCATGTCACTAGACATATTAATAGTGCCAAGCAAACATCACAACATAAGTGCTTTAATAGTGCAAAGATAAATAGCACGAAATAAATGTTAACAACATAAATCAAAGCAACGTAATTTCCCTGAAATTGTATCTAAATTAATTGATAAATTAAGTAAGGGAATTGCCCTGAGAGATGTTCAGTCCTCTTCAGGCCTTTCAGAACCCTTCTTTGCAGAGAAGTTACTTCAGCAAGGCTATTTTTAAACATCTTGTTGCTTATTACTTTGATTTTCAACCCTGACTCCTGCTGCTGTTTGCCCAAATGGCTTCTTTGTTTTCTTCCCTGCTCTGTGGCTCACTAGAGGCTGGCTGCTTTTCCCTGACAGGGACCTTTTCCCTGAGTCAGGACTTGAACCTTTGCTCTTTTATAGTCAATCCATAGATGTGTTGTTCACTCTACTTGAAGATTTTTATCATTCGTCTCACCCCCTTTCAGTGAACATCTCCACTGCTGGCCTTTTTTCTTGAATGTAAAAGCACTTTTTTTTTTTTTATTGTCCTGATCTAATTTGGGTGTACTCATCTTCTGATTTTTGTTTTCTTAGTTGCTTGCTTTTTTGCTTGTTTGTTTGTTTATCTGATGTCTCTCTTCCGTTTTCCTGAGAGATAATTCTGACTGATTGGCTAAAGAATGTAGTCTGTGGATGGGAAGAAATATGGCCAGAAGGGTTTATCGCTGTTTTCATTATGCATCTTTGAATTGGAAAAATCACCCTTGATCTCATAGGAAATCTGAGCCACTGACGGTTTAAAGCAGCCCTGGGAAGACTTAAGGCTCTATCATTGCAGCACACACACCCTTGAAAAATGCAGACGTCTGAGTGACTTGTTATCCGTCATCTCAGCGTCTCCTTCCCCCTCTATCTACACATCCTGATTTTCATCCAACTGGATCGTGAACTTTAAAAAAAATGTTAATTACTCTCCCACTACATGGTGTTCCGTAGCCAGGAAAGTCACAGATAATTCCTGGAATTGTGTTTTGGTTGCACAATAAAACATCTTTAGAAGACCAGTCATATCTGAGGCAGTCCTGGTCACATGTTGGTCTGTTTTTGTACATCTAATTTACCACCCAATGTTTGATTTGGGAAGCAGGAAACCCATTGTGGTTATTTAAAATCTGGATTTGATATATTTGTCTGTATCTCTTTTCTTCTCACTTAGTCTAGTACAATTCACCAGGAGAAATTAGACACAGAGAGGTGGAAGCTAGGCACCAGCTTATTTGCCTGGAGATTCTTTTAAGCTCACGGATCTGGAAGACTTAATCTAAAAGCAGCAGTCAGTGTGGCATCTCATTTACTTACATACCATCCCCACCTCTCATTGCTTTCTCCCTATCTCATTCTTATTAGCAATGAGATTTCAGGGAAATTAAAAGCAATTTCTTCTTAAGGAGATGTTGAAGGTACATGTTACAGAATTGAGAAAATAGATGTGGATTATTTTCCTGAGCAGAATAATATGGAGAAGCCAATATCTTAGAAGTCTCAGATTCATTCAGCCTAAGTAAGCCATTCCATAGAGATTTGTCCATGTTTTGCATATGAATATTCTCCCTTTAGCTTCTGTCTGGTACTTTAAAAGCCCAAGTTGCATGAAAATGGAGGGTTATGAAGCTACCTCTATTAAATAGAAAGTATAAAGTTTTTTTTAATTGCTCTTTAGGCACAGATTATTAATGCCGTAATGACACTAAAGAGTATTAAATGCAAATTTGCAAAGCTCTAAAGAGCTTTATTAAGATAAGCAACATTTTATTGAGTCAATTCAGTTGCTATTTTAATGAAAATCTGGCTGAATAAATCTCCTTGGAAGCCACCACAGATGTTGTAGATGTCGTATCATGCATTCTGGGGAATCAGCAACAGAATTGGCAGGATGGTGAGAGAGAAAACCTGTAAGAAGGAGGAGAAAGTTAGGAGAGGTGAAGTACAGAGCTCTGATCTAGACTTTGGAATGATCTGTTCCATTTCATTTACTGAAATTGCAAAATGGCCATTGAGTATCATACAAACCAATACCTGTCTTTTGATACTGAATGACATCTCCTTTTCTAAGTAAAAGAATGGCATTTCTTATCTTTTCTAAGTGAAGTATGAGTGAATGTGTGTGTGTAAATTTGAACATCAAGAGAAGAAAGAAAGAAAGAAAGAAAGAAAGAAAGAAAAAGAAAGAAAGAAAGAAAGAAGAGAAAAGGAAAAAAAGTCATCAAAGAGGGAATTTAAAGAGGAAAAGGAGGAAAAGAAGCAAGGAATAAGGGAATGGTGGAGTGAAGTAGGGAGGGAGAGAGGAAGGGAGAGAGGGAGGAAGGGAAGAAGGGAGGAAGGGAGGGAGGGAGGAAGGGAAGAAGGGAGGAAGGGAGGGAGGGAGGAAGGAAGGGAGGAAGGAGAGAGGGAATATAAGAAGGCAGTTTTTTGAACGGTGGTACTTAACAAGATGGCCATAATGTTCCCCTCAGCTTGAACAAATTTTGATAGGCTTCCTTTTACCAATGCAGGATGTGGGGTGGGGGGGGTGGTGGTAACCATCTTTTGCTTAGAGTAATTACTATAGAAAAGTTGCAGTTGTGATTTGTTTCTCTGTTCCTCTGAGATAGGTCTTCTACAAGCCTAGAAATGTCTTTTTCAAGGACCTGAGACCCATCCCTTTGATATGTCATCAAGAAAGATAAGGCACCTATCTCCTAGCCTCTGTGGAAAGGAAGGAGCCTAACTTCAAGAAGCCACAATTAGCAAACACGGATGGACTCATCACATTGATCAAACTCCCATTGACTGCCTTTTCTGGTACTTTAGCCCATCAGTGTTTAAAAACCTTCTGACCATGGGGTGCCTGGGTGGCTCAGTCGGATTAGTTCTTCTGTCTCCTGTCCACCAAATGACAGTAGTGCCCCAGGGATTATGATAATATTAAACTCTATGACCTTGCTACTCAAAGAGTGGCCCTCCAACTAGAAGCAAAATTACCCAGGGAACTTACTAGAAAAGCAAAATCTTAGACCCCACCTCAGAACGGCTGAATCAGAATATCCATTATAACAATTTCCCTGTATGTTTCATACACGAATTAGAGTTTAAGAAGCATGGCTCCAGTATACTTCTTCAAAAGATGTCGGATTTTGTGTGTATGTGTGTGTGTGGGAGAGAGAGAGAGAGAGAGAGAGAGAGTTAGCTAGTTAGTTTATAGATTAGGGTTGCTGTTACCAGATTGAGGTGTACTAGATCCTTATTGATTTCTAAGGTTTCTTCTGTCTTCAATTTAGTTCTTTTTAAATATCTTTTAATGATATTTTATAGCTTTCTGTCTAGTAGTCTTGCATAGTATGGTTAAATTGACTCATTGCTATTTTATATATTACTGTGCCTAACTAAGTATGTATTTTTAAAATGTTATTTTATAACTCTATATTGCTAATGTATACAAGTTTTGCATGACTGCTTGTCCAACCAAATTATCATGTTCACTTAAGATTTCTAACAGTGTGCTTGACCATTATTTAAACTCTTTTCTGAAAATAATGACATTTTTATCACTTCTTTTCAAGACTTTCTATTTTTATTTTTCTAATTTCTAGAACTGTTTTGAAGTGATTATAACAGGCATCTTTGTTTCACTTCTATTCCTGAGAGAAAATTTGTTATCATTTTGTGGTACTTAAATGAGGATATACAAAGTAACTTTTATTCTATCAAGGAAGTTTCCTTAAACTTCTAGGGTTTTTCTTAAAGACTTTTTTATTAGTATTATTTGTCCGAGAGAGAGAGAGAGAGCACAAGCAGGGGAAGCAGCAGGTAGAGGGAAAAGCAGGCTCCCCGCTGAGCAAGGAGCCCAATGAGGAACTCAATTCCAGGACTCTGGCATCATGGCCTGAGCCAAAGGCAGATGCTTAACCAACTGCCGCACCCAGCCATCCCAAATTTCTAGTTTGCTGAATGTTTATCATATTTGATTAATAGGTATTCAGTTACATGTTTTTCTGCATCCACTGAGATGAATATAATTTTTTCCTCTAAGTTTGTGAATTAAATCGATTCATTCTCAAGTATTAAATATATCTTATATTCCCATAATAAATCCAGCCTGGCTATGATCTATTTTTCTTTATACAAATTGCTAAATTAGTTTGCCAATATTTTGCTTAGAATTTCTGGTAAAAATAGTCTCTGATTTTTCTTTCTTGCCAAGTCCTTACCATGTTTTAGTTCCATAAGCTGCTAGTATCATAAAACCACTTGTAGAGTACTCCCTATTTTTATAGTCTATGGAAAAACTTTTGTAAAATGAGCCTTTTTAAGTTGTGTTTGTTTTTCTCCTATAGAATTCACTTGTAAAGTTAACTGCATGTAATATTTCCTTGGTGGGAAGAGTTTTATTGCATATTGAACTTATTTAATATTTATTAAAATATTAAAATTTCTATTTTTCTTTCATTTTGGCAGGTTTTATTTTTGTAAGAATTTGTCCATTTGTCTAATTTTTTAAAAATATTGGCATAAAGTAATATTACATAATATTATTATTTTATTATCAATATTATTTAATATTTTATTTTTATTTTCTGTATTTTATTGATTATTTTATTTTTTATAAAGACTGAAGTACTGTCACAAATTCCCCATTTTTCCTGTGAGGATAATTACTGATGATGTTCATCTCTTCTGTCTTTTTATCTTGATCAGTTTCAGAATGACTTGTTCTTTGCATTAATCTTTTATAAGCCTCAACATTTGACTTACTTTTTCTTTCTCTTATGTACTTAATTCCTACTTTATTAATCTCTAATCCTTATTTTCTCATTTTATTTAACTTCTTAATTCAGTTTGCTGGGGTTTTTTTGTGGTTGTTCCTTTTCTAATTTTTTGAGATAGATACTTAACTCATGATTTCCAACTTTTCTCCCTTCTAAAGTACTTATAATAGCCCTGTGTTTTCCTCTAAACATAGTTTTAGTTGTGTCTCACAATTTCTGATATATATTAATTCAGTTAAAACCACTTTTAAAAAATATTTTATTTATTTGAGAGAGAGAGAGAGAGCATGAGTGGGGGAAGTGGCAGAGGGGGAGGCAGAAGCAGACTCCCCACTGAGCAGGGAGCCCGACATAGTGCTTGATCCCAGGACCCTAGGATCATGTCCTGAGTTGAAGTCAGATGCTCAACTGACTGAGCCACCCAGGTGTCCCAAAACCATTTTCTAATGATAATTATAATTTTCTTTGCTACAGGGATTAGTTAGAAATATTTTTTTCAATATACAAATATTTTAGCTTTTTGTTTAGTTTTCTGTTTTCTATTTATTGCTAAATCTAAGTATATTGTGGTAGAGAATTTATTCACATGATGTAGGTTCTTTGGAATTTGCTGAGATTTCCTGTGTGCCCCAAATCGAGTCAATTTTTGTAAATGTTCCACATGGTTTTGAAACTAATATGCACCCTACATTTGGGAATGATATTTTCTATATCTGCGTTAGGGAAAATTTGCTGATCAAGTTGTTCAAATTGTCTGTATCCTTACTGATTAAATTTCCATTAGTTACTGAGACAAATGAAGCTCTCTGTGATTTTTGTTTCATTGATGTCTCCCTGTATTCTTATCACATTTTGCTTTATATATTATGAAACTGTGTTATATGGTGAATATAGACACAATTTGCATAGTTAATCTTTCTATTCACTCATTGTCAAATTTTAATCAAGCCTAATGTTAATTGGTACTTGTTTTGATATTGAAAGAAACATAAACCAGTTTAACTCTAGTTATTGCTCTTCCTGATCTATTCTATTATAGTCTTGTAATTTAGTTCCATATAAATTTTAAACCCAAATAGATATTACTCAGTGTTTATTGATATTTACTCACACATTAGTTCTTTCCATTGTTTCTTCTTCTTCTTCTTCTTCTTCTTCTTCTTCTTCTTCTTCTTCTATCTCTAACCTTTAAAGATCATTTACCTTTTCTGTAAAAATACCTTTGGTATTTTCTTTACTAGGATTTACTAGTTTTGCTCCGCTCCTCCTAGACTGTAAATTCAAAATCTCCCCTAACTCCATGAGGCTCTCAAAAACAGATTTCACTCTCTGGGCCTTTGCCCTCTCTCACATCCTGAACCAGTAATTTTCCATGAGCTTATTATCTAATACCTTTAATCAGATAGTCCTAATAATTTTATGGATTTTTTTTTCCCCTCAGCAAGAAGTTAGATCCAAATTAGCTCATTCACCATTGCTGGAATTGGAAGGCCCTGCTAGACAGATTTTTTACCAAGCTGTTAGTGGCTCACTCTGCCACAAAGACTTCAGGGTTTCACTTTTCTTTTTCTTGCTTGCCTATCTGTGTGGTTTAGGAAAGTGTATATCCTGGCAATACATACTTATATTTCTTGTTTTAGCTTCTCCTCACTCTGTAATGGACATTGTGAGTGTACAAGCTTGCTCTAGAGTCACTTGGAATGCCACTGTCAAAGTCACTTTCTCAAGAAATACTAAATTCTCTAGCAGTGTTTTTTTTTTTTTTTTTAAGATTTTATTTATTTTTTTGACAGGGAGAGAGACAGCCAGTGAGAGAGGGAACACAAGCCGGGGGAGTGGGAGAGGAAGAAGCAGGTTCATAGCGGAGGAGCCTGATGTGGGGCTCATCCCAGGACCCCGGGATCATGCCCTGAGCTGAAGGCAGATGCTTAACAACTGCACCACCCAGGCGCCCCTCTAGCAGTGTTTTTGATAATAAAAATTAGGAAATGTTTTATCATTTGATAGGAATGACGATTAGCCTAATCAATGCAAAACCTCTAAAATATTTCATGCCAAACTTTGGGAAGTATAGTACAATCATAAATTAATAAATGTAGAAAGGCTATTTAAGACTTTATATCCAATTATTTTATTTTTAGTATAGAGATAATTCTTTTTTTGATAAACAATAATGACTATCAACCAGCTTTTCATGTTGTAAATATTTAGGTGAATGAATGAATGATAAAACAAATGAATTAAATTAAATTAAAGGGTAGATATTAAGTATATTATATGTAAAACAATTTCATGTACTTCAGTATAGCAGTCATGTGAAGAACTATAATTTCCTAAATTTGAAGATTAAAAAAAAAAGTTTTCTGACTCCAATACAGCAGTTTTCCAATATTTTCTGGGCAGTGTAGATGATATCAGATATTCAGGCAAGTAGTGTATATTGTATATCATTTCTGCTAGTAATAGTGATGGGAGTTACTATTAAAATAATGACAGAATGACATTTTTCATGATTCAGATGAAGGTATAACATTATATTAAATTCCTAAGTAAATATTGCCAAATTGTTTCACACACTGTGAGAACCAGTGTGTGAACCAATTTATGTTACTGTTAGCAATGTATGGAACTATCCCACTTTCCTATGCCTCCCCTCTGATCACGAATATGTACATGATCAAATCGTTTCTGATATTTGTCATGTAAGAGGTAAAATAATAGCACCTCATTATAGATTCTGTTTGAAGCATGTTTGAGAAATTTTACATATGCTTAAAAGCTATTCGTATTTTCTTTTCTATGAACTGTCTATTCATATACTTTGTCTATATTCCATTAAGATTTTGGTTCTTATTAATACAGAGATTTTTTTAAATGTATTAAATAAACTGCAGCTTTTTGTGATATTAATTGCAAAGATTTTTACCCATTTGTTCTATGTCTTTTAGCTTTGCTTGTGATATTTGTGCCAGGAATCATTACTATTTTTAATGTAGTCTTTCCATTTGAAGCTTTTTATGTTGCTTTTTGTTTAAAACAAATGTTCTCTACTCTGATATAATAATAACAAATTCCCCATGCTTTCTTCTTGTATTTTAAGGATTTCTTTTTTTCTGTGCTTTAATCATATGCCAATCTGAAATTATTTTTGTACAAAACTAAAATAGATGTGACTTTTTTCCAAATGACTTTCTAATTGCTCTAATACCATTTAATGAATAATTCATCTTTTCCTTGCCTATTTGAAATGAGTGGGTTACTATTGTTTTCAATGCCTCTTTTCGTATGATCCTCTTTGGTTCCATCTCTTAGAGCACCAGTGTATATCTACTCTCTCCTTGTAACCACCAAACTCCTTGCTCAAAAAGACCAAAGAATTTTAATTTTAGTTTAAATCCAGTAATAAAACTAACTTTCTTTCTTTCAGAAAATTTGGATTTAGGAGGGTTTTTTTAGACTCTTTTTATTTGATATCTGCCTAACTACCCAATTAAAGTAATTTTATACATTAGCTATATGCTAAGAGAGGGTTTGGTTGATGTAGATCAACCATTCCTGTTTCTGCAAATCATAAGTCTATCTACCTATACTTACAAAAAACTAGCCCTGAATTTGAAGCAATAAGTAAATTTGATAGAGGAATATATGGCTTCACATGGCTCAAGCGACGACAGTGAAAAATAGGTAAGCTTTTGATCTGGGTTAAAATTCAAGCTCTGCCACTTAATATTGCTGTGTATTTGGAAAGTTACTTTACCTTTCTGAATCCTCATTTTCATAGTTGCAAAATTGAGAAGATAATAGATCCTTCATGGAATCTTCTTGGAGTTAAAGTCAACATATTACACAGTATAGAAAGGTTTTTGTCACTGATTATGATAATGTATATATGTCCATTGCAAAAAAAATGAGTTAAATGTATCTGAAATGTATAAGGTTAAAACAGAAAATTCAAATTTTGTTCTTTGGCGTAGTTAAAATTAACATTTGGTGTCTACCTTTCAAATTCTCCTATGTGTTTACAATCACATATATAAGACATTTTGTTAAAAAAAAATGAGATTATCACCACATATTCTTATGGAGCTTGTTTTTTTTCTTAAATAACATACACCCCCTCCAACACACACACATTTATCTCCACCTAATACAGTAATTTTTGTATTATTAGTTGCAAGACATTTATCTCTCATTCTGACAACAGGCATTTGGTTCTGCTCCATGACAAAGCATTACATAAGAGTATAGTTTGAAGGTGGAGTGAGTTCTTTATTTTTCTTCTTATTCTTCATATACACCTCAACTACATTTCTTAAAGCCGAATAAATAACTATTAAAGCACAGGTTTCTCAGTTTATCTAATCATAAGAGATATCATGGTGAAGTGAAAGTCTGAGGTTTAGAGTCAGACTAGAACCTAGCTATTTCTTTGAGGACTGTATGATCTTGGATGAATTTCTTCAACAGTAAAATGGGGATAATAGTGCTTCCCTGGACAAAGTGATCTTTAAAATAGTTTTAGGACCATTAAAATGCTTACCAAGTGTTAATCACACATGTTTCTCATTTTGACCCATTATGCCCAGAAAATTTGCATGTTTTATTAAAACTGACTGAGAAAATGGGTCAATATCAAGGAGACATTCTGGCTTATTGCAAATTGGTGCTTAGTTTCTACATAAGTGTTAATGCAATTGTGTGCACATTGTTGCTCAAGATATATTCAAGAAAGTTTGCAAGGGAATAGTTGAGGCTAATATTTCTTTTTATTTTGTGTTTTCACCCTGGGCAGCTTCATTTGGAAAGGATGCTTTGTTGAGGTGATGGATTTATTTGCAAGTGAATTTATATTCACAAGTTTCATATTAGGTCATGAACCCAAAGAGATGTGTTATAAGTTTGAGGCTAAATCCAAGAGACTATTATTTTTTCTCTTGGTATTTGTCATGGTAGTGATATAAGCACTGAAGATGGAAACATAGTTTTTTGTTGCTGTTAAAGTAAATTCAGATAAATCAGATTATAGCTGATGTAATTTAGATGTTTGGAGGTGGGGGGGATTTTCTGATAGTAAAATCTAATATATGTAGCTCCCAAAATGGAAAGCCTTTCTCAGGGGGATGACCTGCATCAGGGAATTTATTTTTCAATGTGGTGATGCTGACACCAACTTTAAAACTGATTTTTTTTTTTTTTTTATGGAAGTCTTTGATGGGAGGTAACTCAGATTTTGTACTTAGCCTTAGCTGGGAGTGGGAGTGAGTTAAGGAGACACACTTTCTTTCTGTACCCCACTGCCTTTAGTCTTAATTCATGTCTTCGACACTCATGTACACTGCTTCAGTTTCTTTATATTAAAATTTCATATGCGATGGGCACCATAGTAATTTCCTTAACACTTCACTTATTGGTACTCTACATGGTGAAGGAGGTGTTATTCTGCTTATTTTATAGAAAAGAAAACTGGAGACTTAAGAAGTATAAGTAATTTACCCTAAGTCACACAGTTTAAAGAGGGTAAAATCAATTAGATATATCTAACTCTGGAGTCCATGTTTCCAGTCACTACGTTCTAAGGCTGACTTGTACTGGTCACTGTGTGTTATACATACTTCACTGTCTCCAGAACTTAATAATTAGCCTCTTTGTGGCTTGTCATCTTAGAATCTCCACAGCACCAAGCTGGTATCTAAATAATTGTTGAATTCAATTTGTAACAACTAGAAATTCCTAAACTCTACTTGGGAAAGAGTGAGGATTTACATTTTAATTATGGGTTTCCCAACAAGTGACCATGACGACTTAAAGAGCATCTGTTATTGTTTATTGTTTTGTTTTTATTTTCCCAAAAACCCTATACTGATTTTGTTGATTTGTTTGGTTTTAGCACTGGTCTTTCATTCCCTCCCTCCTCAACTTGGACATCTGGGAAAGGCAAGTTTTAGTCTTGAGAATGGAAGATGATAATTCTGTGTTTCTGTTAAATCTTATGTAAGACGAAAGCCCTTTGCAAACATAACTCAATCCTTTGGTCAGTTTTGTGTAGAATTCATCAAACTTGCCATACCGTGACTACTGCAAATTTGATTTGGATGTTCATTTCCTTCCTTTTTTAAGAGTGCCATGAAAACAACTCTCCGAAAGGTACAACTGATTCTTTTGAATCAACCCATATACTAAATAATCATAAGCTTAGATATAGGATGTGCAGTTTCAAAGAATTTTCTAAGGTCTTGTATTTGATATGAACAGTTATGTATATTTTCGGTCTTTTAAGATATATCCTGAGGAAATACCTTTCAGCTCTACCATTATTCTTCTTCATTACCCACACCCATTCCTGTAGAACTATTTAATCTTTTCCACAAAGTTATCATGAGAAACTCTTATGCTCTGCTTCCTTTGGAACCATATGTTCTCAGTACACTTATTTTTATCACTTAAGAGGCGGGAAAAGCTTACATAAAATTCTAAATATATCCACTGCACATTTTAGATAATCCCCCACCTCACCCTTTTAAGGATTTATTTCTCTAATTGGCTTTCTATCCAAATCTCCACACGGCTATTTCCAACTTTCTGAATTCTTATATTCCAAATCCTTTTTTTCTCCCACCTTATTCTTATCAGACAAGCTCATCTACATCTTAGAAAAACATAGGAATAAAACAGAAATCATCAGAAGACATTTCTCTCGGCCTCCTGTTCCCAAAATTACAAATTTGTATGGACCCTCATTTGATCTTCCTGATTTCCTATTTGAAAGAATCATTTTCCCCTTGAGCTGCAGAAAGTTCATTTTTCTGTCTGTGCTCTTCTTTCCTTGCTTCTCACATTTTCAGGGGAAAATCGATAATTTCTTCTATGTGTGTTTAACCTATTACTCTCCACAAGTGTCTTCCTTCCCTTAAGCTTTTATACATGGGTACATCTTTGTCTTCTAAAAACTTAAATAAAAATGTAATGAACAAATTAGAAAAACTCTCTTAGGCATGGCAGGTCCTATTGACTAACAGTCTCTCCCCTTGCCAACACAGCTAGAATTCTCAAATTGAAAGAGCCCATCCTCAGTGTTCTACTCCTCATTTGCTGGTCCTCAGAAATCGGACACGCTCTCCGTGATTCCACTCACACTGATCTTATCAGATCAAAATTGTCTGCCTGTTGCTGAATTTAGTGCAACTATATCAGTCATTATCATCACTGCCCTAAAACAACATCTAACAGTGAACTCTTCCTCTTTCTTTTTTTTAATTATTTTTTTTAATTTAAATTCAATTAATTAACATATAATGTATTATTTGTTTCAGGGGTACAGGTCTGTGATTCATCAGTATTATATAATACCCAGTATTATACAACACATACCCTCCCCAATGTCCATCACCCAGTTACCCCATCCCCCACCCCCTGCCCCTCCAGCAACCTTCAGTTTGTTTCCTAAGATTAAGAGTCTCCTATGGTTTGTTTCCCTCTCTGGTTGCGTCTTGTTTCATTTTTTTCCTCTCTTCCCCTATGATCCTCTGACTTAGTTCTTAAATTCCACATATCAGTAAGATCACATGATGATTGTCTCTCTCGTTGACTTATTTGGCTTAGCATAATAGCCTCTAGATCCATCCGTGTGGTTGCAAACGGCAAGATTTCTTTTTTTTTTTTTTTTTTTTTGCGGATGCATATTTCTGTTGTGTATATATACCACATCTTCTTTATTCATTCATTCGTTGATGGACATCTGGGCTCTTTCCATAGTTTGGCTATTGTGGACACTGCTGCTATAAACATTGGGGGGCAGGTGCCCCTTCAGATCACTACCTTTGTGTCTTTGGGGTAAATACCCAGTAGTGCAATTGCTGGATCACAGAGTAGCTCTATTTTCAACTTCTTGAAGAACCTCCATACTGTTTTCCAGAGTGGGTACACCAGCTTGCATTCCCACCAAGACTGTAGGAGGGTTCCCCTTCCTCCGCACCCTCACCAACATCTGTTGTTTCCTGACTTGTTAATTTTAGCGATTCTCACTGATGTGAGGTGGTAACTCATTGTGGTTTTGATTTGTATTTCCCTGATGCCAAGTCATGTTGAACACTTTTTCATGTGTCTGTTGGTCATTTGGATGTCTTCTTTGCAGAAATGTCTGTTCATGTCTTCTGCCCATTTCTTGATTGGATTATTTGTACTTTGGGTGTTGAGTTTGGTTAAGTTCTTTGTAGATTTTGGATACTAGCCCTTTATCTGTTCTGTCATTTGCAAATAGCTTCTCCCATTCTGTCAGTTGTCTTTTGGTTTTGTTGACTATTTCCTTTGCTGTGCAAAAGCTTTTTATCTTGATGAAGTCCCAATAGCTCATTTTTGCCTTTGTTTCCCTTGCCTTTGGAGATGTGTCTAGCAAGAAGTTGCTGCAGCTGAAGTGTTGACTTCTTCCTCTTTCTTGAATGAAATGTCTTTGGCTTTCAGAAGACTCACAGAGAACATGGCTTTCAAAGGAAAATTAACCAGTCCAGAGCACATACCCCCCTCATCTCCTCCACCAGGCTCTTATACCCCTGGCCAATATTCCCCTATCCTAATCACCTCAAGGCTAGGTACCAGACTTAGGAGAGCCAATACCCCAGAATCCACTGAAATTATTTAAACTAATCATTCCTAAATCTGAATACCCTCACTCACCTGTTTCTTGCTACGGAAACCAAAATAGAAACTCTTGCCCATGTTTCCTCCTCACACTCCCTCTGCCTCTTGACTGACCCTGGTGCTTTCCTGCATGGCCCTCTGTGGTGTGGAGTGCCCCTTCCTCTTAGAAACTGTGTAACAAACCACCTTTCCAGTGCCAGTCATCTCTTGGTTTGTTGCCCTTACAAAATAAAAATAATAATAATAAAACCTACCCTTCAAAATACTCCTTAGAAGATCTATTCATCCCTAAATTAGTGGTTGGCTGTCTGTCTATAGAGCCTTCTGGGAATTGTTGGAAACGTATTTATGATAACAATTAGAATGTTGGACTACCAGCATTATTGAGAGCAGTGGGTCAGGGATATTTAGACATCCTGCAAAACAAGGATAGTGTTACAAGAGCAAAGAATTTTCTATAGTCCTGCATACTTCTTAAATGACCTGCCTAGTATACATATACATTTAAAAATTTCATCATAGAATCCTACTGTTTTACATGTGTATGTACAATGAATTGTTTTCATAGTTTTATTTTAAGTGGAATGTTCCAGAAATAAAACTACATCTTAATTTGGGGAAATATTTTAATTCAGAGCTTTACCAAGAGTTGTTCCACCATTTTGGAAAATCATGTCACAAAGGGCAATATCATTTGTGGCTGATATGATTCAAACTGCTAACGGTACATAGCTGTATCAGTCTGTATTTGTAGATGCTTCATTCACCATGATCTTACAAAGGAGACTAAAGTCTTGATTCTTCCTTACTGTTTTCTTGTGTGTAGAATTGTCCCAGAATTTACATATTGAAAGACATATTTCATTATAAATTCCTTTCATGTCTAATATTATATCTAGGTCATTCTAATTTTGTTTTAGTTTATGCAAAGTTTTAGGTTTTATTAACTAGATATTGCATGTTTAGATACTAAAGGGATTGTAACAATGCACTTGATAAAACAAGTGGGCATTGGATCTGACAGTATCAAGAAACATCTAAAATTCTGATTATCTTTGAGATTTGGTCTAAGAATCTCTTTCCTTTCTACCCACATTCTTCAGACAACAATATCTATTGAAATGATAGCTGTTTTCAAGACTGTTTACTCATTGAGAGCTCATGTTTTATCCCCTGCCCATACTTTCTATAGCTCTAGACCCTTTATTCTTCTGCCTTACTAGCATCCCATTCTATGGTCCTCCAAAGCCAATTCAGTACTTTGCTGAACAGATCTCTTTTGCCACAAATGTCTGTCTCTTGCAGTGCCCCCAGTCTCAACAGGCAAGGGTCAGAGACTTGGTGCTAACGCATTTCATTAAGTATCTCCTTCATCCCCATACTTTTCATGTAGGAAAGACATTAGGGTTCAAAGCATACTGCCAAGAAAGAATTCTTGAGACATCTTTGGTGCAACAGAGTAGTTTTATTAAAGCATGGGGACAGGACCTGTGGGCAGAAGGAGCTGTACTGGGGTCATGAGAAGTGGCCCATTATATACTTTCAAGTTGGGAGCAAGCTAGGGATAATGTAAGCCTCCCAGGTGCAGGGAATAGCCAGCAATCCCTGTACTGACGGATGAAAGATTACTCCAAACTTTGCTGTGAAAAAGAGAAGGGCAAGGGGGTCAGCACTCAGAGACGAGGACCCTTTGCTCTTCCTTGCTCCCGCTTTTTATTGGTCCTTCAAGATAATCACATATCCTTATCACTGTTCCTTAAGCACATGATGTTGACAAGGGGTCTTACTGAAAACTGGGAGGATCTGTTTACGGGGAAGACATGATATGCTAATTTGGGCATATTCTACGAGTTCTGCTAAACATAGCCTAAGGGACAATGCATACCTCTCTTAGATCACAGGACAGCTGTTTGGGCTAGGAAAGTTTCAGGAAGGCAACTCCCGGAGGCATTCCAGTGGCAGAGTTGTCACGTAGGCTTCAGCGTTCCAAAGGCCTACACCCTACGCCCTTCTCCAAAACCTTCCCTGCCCTTTGAGGCTTCTGTGTTACATTGTAGCAAGCCAGGTATTATGGCTGATTTCATGATCTACATTAACTCCAACACCCGGGTATTTTGGAAACAAGTTTTCCAGGATCCTGAGGGGGGTAGCTATTGTTGTGAAAGGTCATTTATTATTATTTAGTAAGTCCTCAGTCATGAGACCCTTCAGATGTATATCGGTGGGTCATATGTTTGGAGGATGATTGCCAACATGTATCTTGGGGGGTAGAGACAAAGGAAGTTTCCAAAGGAATTTTTATATGTTAAAGTAGATTTACAGGTCCTGGGGGTTGGGCTAAGATTGTTTCTGCCCTTAACAGTGTATTAACATTCAGGCCGCTGAGTCCTTAGAGGAATGTCACTCTGCCTGTTTCAAGGACTTGTCAATGGGCTATAAGTAGTAAGCCAATTTAATAATTTTTCTTCTGCCATTGTTTCCCACATCACCTTCACCACTAATCACTGTCATTACTATCTCACTGTGCATTGATTCCTCAACATACTGCAACATAGAATAAGCTCTCACTGTTCACTGAAAGTATTTTAAATAAATCTCAATGTCTTCTTATGTGCTAGATACAAAGAGTGTACTTCAGGCCTTTCTTGCCTGGCTTCTCTGAAGCTTCTGATACCACTGATTAAATTTTTCCTTGTCACACTCTTTTTCATTTAAAAAATATATATATTTTTAATTTATTTATTTGACAGAGAGAGAGCACAAGCCGGGAGAGCAGCAGGCAGCAGGAGAAGAAGAAGCAGACTCCCTGCCAAGCAGGGAGCCCAGCAGGGAGCCCAATGTGGGACTCCATTCCAGGGTCCTGGAATCATAACTTGAGCTGAAGGCAGACACTTAACCGACTGAGCCACCCGGATGCCCCTCTTCTTCATTCCCTTATTTCTTGGAACCCCCTAGATCTCTGGCCCAGT
Organism: Ursus maritimus; assembly: GCF_017311325.1. Lineage (NCBI taxonomy): Eukaryota > Metazoa > Chordata > Mammalia > Carnivora > Ursidae > Ursus > Ursus maritimus. Next base: position 19,784,135 of record NW_024426552.1, read on the forward strand.
CAAATTTCATCATCTCGTCTCTAAGTGTACTTAATGTATAACATGGCTCCATCTTCTTCTCTCTGTCCTTTTAAATTTATAAATTTATTTGTATTATCTCATGCATACTTTAAGCTTCAACTACCACATGATAAATGATTACTTTTCTTTTTCTTTAGCACAAGACTTTCTTTCCCGTTCTGGCTCAATTACCTCTTGAACATTTCTATATTCCATAGCAACCTCAAGCTGAATTCAGTCTTTTTATACTACCTCCCAAGCCCATACCATCTTATGTATTTTGGAAACTGGTGAAAGTCATCAGCATCTAACACATTGTCTCTCAAGAGTCTTTATGGTCAGTCTGATTCTATTCTCATTGTTTATACACTAAAATATTTCTATGCTTATCAGTTCTGTGTATTTCTCCTATTACAGCTTTATTCTCTTTTGGTTTAGACCTCCATCTTCAATTAAATGAAATTTTTGCACTAGTTTATTCTTATTTTTTGGTATTATCTTTTACGCAGTTATACTCTGTACCTGCATAAGAATTCTTTTTCTGATAGTCAATACTGATTATGTCATTTCTATTTTTAAAATGTTGAGTGGTCACCAATTCTTTATTGCCTATAAATAGTTTATCTGTACCATGCATAGCATGGCATTCAAAATCTTTCCTTGTTTAGCTCCTGGCTTTCGCCCAAGCTCCAACATTCCATTTGTTTCCATACTTCTCTTATACTCTAGCAATGCCAAGGATTTGCTTTTTTTCCTATACCTATTCTCTTTGTGCTTCTAAACTTTTATCAGATCATTCTCTCTTTCAGAAATATTTTTTTTTCTTCCCTTGTCCACCTGATAGTCTTGCTTGTTTTTCAAATTCAGCTTAAGCATTACCTCTGAAGACTTCTTTGGCTTTTCCAAGCAACTTAAGAGCATCTGACATGGCCCAATTCCATCTTAGCATATATTGCCATATCATGAAGAGCAATTTGTACATTTAGAGTTGACTACAAATGACTCAAACTCCCAAATGATGTATAGTAAAAGACCTAGTATATTTTTCATTTAAACAAGGAAAGGGGGGTGGGGGAGCTTATCCTTCTTTTAGTTAGCTAAGACTACTTGCTTTCAAAGCATTATTTTTTTGTGTGGGAGGGGTCATTTCAATATTTCACACATACTGTCTGCATGTTATCACCATGGGCTGAACACTCTGCTAATTCTTTTATTTTCCCCCAAATAGTTACATTTCAAGTAAACTTTGTCTGATGGACTAGGACAAAATAACAGATTTATATCCCATCACCACTGACAACCTAAAGTTGAATATTAGTTATCATAGTTCTTAGAGGTCCTCTTCCTGTTCTGTTAACAGAAATATCTTACCGGCCACCTTCTCTATGAACTCCCCCTTCCTGCTCTGTTCCATGGATCTCCTCTTTCTCATCTCTTGTTGTGACACAACTGTTCCGACCCTCAAATACTTGTTAGTAGCTTGTGCAGAGAAGTCGAGCTGTACCTATTTCAATGTTTTTTTCCAAACTCTATATTCAGGGCATCTTATTCCATAATTGAAGGTTTCAACGTATTATCTTTAACAAGTATTATTTTTTCCCCCTAAAATTGGCTGTTGGACCATTTTTAACTTATTTACATTGATTAAGATCTTCTTGAGGTCACAGAAAGAAACTTCTCAATTTTTATACATACACTGTTTCCAACAAAGATTTCTTCAATAGGGGCGCCTGGGTGGCACAGCGGTTAAGCATCTGCCTTCGGCTCAGGGCATGATCCCAGCGTTATGGGATCGAGCCCCACATCAGGCTCCTCCGCTGTGAGCCTGCTTCTTCCTCTCCCACTCCCCCTGCTTGTGTTCCCTCTCTCGCTGGCTGTCTCTATCTCTTTCGAATAAATAAATAAAATCTTAAAAAAAAAAATAAAAGATTTCTTCAATAAAAATTTATATGAATATAATAAATTTCAACTCAAGATTTGAACAATAGTTTTTGTTCATTATTCAGTTTTATTTAATTAGGTAAATCAAACTAATATTGTAGTATTGATTTTTTAAAATTATTTTTAAGAACACATTTCCTCTAAGTTGTTAAAAATCTTTCAAACTTTTATAAATTACAAACATTTTAATTTAATTGATACTGCTACTTTTGATCTTGGTCAAAAGCAATAGTTAAGGTGAGTTTTAAATGATGCTCTGTGTCCCTGGTATGTTACCATCAAATTAGAGTCTTGGTATGTACCTAAATAAAATACTAATATTTTATAATCACATTATATCAAAAGGTCTAGAACTCTTTGATTATTTCAGACATCTTTAATAATATATTAATAATAATAATGATAAAATAATATAGCAATGATCATAACAAAATCATAATTAAGATAAAAGCTACCATTTTAAGTACTATTTTATGTACTCTTAATACTAACATGTAATATAGGGATTATTTTCACTTTTAGGGATACTACTAGCAGTTGTAACCCTGTGGAGATCCTCACTTTAATTTACAAGAAGCGATTTCTGGTCCAAATAGGATGGCATAGGTCTGTTTCTCCCTGACTCTCCCCACTAAATGCAAACTTATAAACAAGGGAAATATTGTCAAAAGCAACAGAAAGAGAACTCTGAAAGGTAAGCAGAGATTAGGGATTTCAGGACTGGAGGAACACCACCTTTGTAGTGGGTCTTTTGAGTCCCACCCAAGAGAAGAAGACCACCTGGGGCAAATATTTTCCCATTCCCATCTTGGCAATAGAAGGCAGCCCAGGTAGACTCATTCTTCTCCTTGACTGAGCAACAGTCCCTCCCATCATCAGCAGCAGCAACAGGGATTGATAACAATCCCAGCTGATGGTAAATACAGCCAGGGGAAGTGATTTCCTTACTCATTAGACCTGAGATGGGTCTTTCCTCACCCTGCATACGCACACACACACATACACACACTAAGAGACACCTGGGTGACCTGGCAGCACTGGGAGGGGAGATCATGTCACTATAAACATTCTGGCCTAGGAAGCCTTTTTGTCCTCATGGTCTGACACTCCCTCCTTTACCTAGAGACAGTACGACAGTACGACTAGGAAAACATACCCACCAAAAAGAACTCCAAAATACAAAGAACAAAACCGACATCACTAAAAGGAGATACAGGAAAATCCAAAATTATAGTTGAGATCTTCCACATATCTTTATAAGCAACTGATAAGATCAGTACATAGAAATCAGAGAGGATATACAAAAATGGCACAATCCACCAATAGCATCTAATTGGCATATCAAGAAGACTTCAACCAACAACACCCAGTAGCAGAGTGTACATCTTTTCGTGAGCCTGTGTACATTTACTAAGGTAGCACATCCATGAAACAAACCTTACAATTTTTAACAGAATTGAAATTGCACAGGTTATGTTCTCTGACCACAATGGAATTAAAATATAAATCAACAACAGAGAGACAAGAAAATCTCCAAATACTTGGGAATTAAACAACATACTTCTAATGATCCTTAGGTCAAAGAGGCAGTCTCAAAAGAAATTAAAACAAACACATAGAATTGAATGAAAATACAAGACATAAAAATTTCTAGAATTTAACTAAAATGTGCTGAGAAGAAAATGTTTAGTGCTAATAACTCATACTGGAAGAGAGAAGAGGGGGGCTCTTGGGTGGCTTAGTCGTTAAGCGTCTGCCTTTGGCTCAGGGTGTGATCCCAGAGTCCTGGGATCGAGCCCCATATCGGGCTCCTCCACTGAGAGCCTGCTTCTTTCTCTCCCACTCCCCCTGCTTGTGTTCCCTCTCTCCCTGGCTGTCTCTCTGTCTGTCAAATAAATAAATAAAATCTTAAAAAAAAAAAAAAAAAGAGGTCTCAAATCAATACATTCCTACCTCAAGAATGTAGAAAAATAAGAGAAAAATAATACCAAATAAGGCAGAAGCAAAAAAATGAGAACTCAATGAAAATGAAAAGAGAAAATTAATGGGGAAAATCAGTCAAAAAAAGCAGTTCTTGGGGGAGTAAAACTAATAAAATTGATAAATCTCTGTCTTCATTCAGGCTGCTATAAGAAAATATCACAGCTTTGGTGACTATTTATAAAGAACAGAAATTCACATCTCATGGTTCTGGAGTCTGGAAGTTTGGGATTAGAGTGCCCATGTGGTCAGGTGAGGGCCCTCTTCTCAGTCACAGACTTGCATCCTCGCATGGCCGAAGGGAGCTCTGTCAGACCTCTTTTATAAGGGCACTAATCCCATTCATGAAGCCTCTGTCCTCATGTCCTAAACACCTCCCAAAAACCTCACCCTCTAATAACATCACCTGAGGAATTAGGTTCCAGCATAGGAATTGGGCAGAAATAGAGCAAGCATTCAGGCCATAGCAGCTTCTGAGACTGACAAAAATAAAAGGTACAAATTATCAATATTCAAGATGAAAAGAAGAATGTCACTAGAAATCCTGAAGCCAATAAAAATATGAGGGAGTACTATAAACAACTTTATACTCATAATTCAACAACTTTGAAGAAATGGACCAATTCCCTAACAACAGACCACAACAACTCAACCAAGATGAAATTGTCAACTTGAATACTTTATAATCATAACAGAAATTTAATTTCTATTTAAAAATCTTCCCCCAAAATATCTCCAAGTCCAGTCGTTTTCACTGGTGAATTCTATCAAATGCTGAAGAGAATTGGCACCAATTTTTCACATCTCTTCCAGAAAATAGATGCTGAGAATGCTTCTTCCATCCCTTGTGTAGCCAGTTTTATCCTGATACAAAAACCAGAAAAAGTACCAAAGGAAAAATTCATTATCTTTCATGAGTTTAGACATGAAAATCAACAAAAATCTAGTAATAAATAAAATGATTCTATGCTAAGACCAGTGGGACTTATTCTAGATATGCAAGACTGGTTGAACATTGCAAAATAAATGCCTAATCCATTTTATCAACAGACTAAGAAGAACAATCCCATGATATACAATTGCTCAAAAAAAAAATGAAATACTTATACATAAATCTAACAAGACATATAGGAGCTACGTGCTGAAAAGTACGAAACTCTGATAAAAGATATCGAAGAGGCCCTGAGTAAATGGAGAGACAAACTGTGTTCATGTTTTGGGAGACTCAACATAGTAAATATGTCAGTTCTCAACAAATTAATCAATAGTTTTAATAGAATTCCTGTCAAAATCCCAGCAAGTTTCTTTGTAGACATATATGGCTTATTCTAAAGTTTATATGGAAAGACATAGATCCTGGAAAACCTAAAACAATCTTGAAAAAGTAAAATAAAGTGGGAGAAATAACTCCATCTGGTGTTATGTCTTACTATACAGCTACAATAATCAAGACAGTATGGCAGGTGGAGGGATAGATCTAGAGACAGATTGATAGAACAGAATAAAGAATCCACAAATAGACCCACACAAATATGCCCAAATATTTTTATATAAGGGTGCAAAAGTCATTTAATGGAGGAGATTAGCCTTATCAACAAATAGTACTGAAAAAAATTGGATATCAATAGGCAAGAAAAGAAAAAGAGAAAGAAAGGGAGAGAGAGAGAGAAAAAGAAAGAAAGAAAGAAAGAAAGAAAGAAAGAAAGAAAGAAAGAAAGAAAGAAAGAAAGAAAAGAAAGAAAGAAAGAGAGAAAGAAAGAAAGAAAGAGAGAAAGAAAGAAAGAAAGAGAGAAAGAAAGGAAGAAAGAGAAAAAGAAAGAATGAAAGAAAGAGAAAGAAAGAAAGAGAGAGAGAAAGAAAGAAAGAAAGAAAGAAAGAAAGAAAGAAAGAAAGAAAGAAAGAAAGAAAGAAGAAAGGAAGGGAGGGAGGAAGGAAAGAAGGAGGGAGAGAATATCAACTTTAACCCCACACCTTACCCAAAAAGTAACTGTGATTATATTAAATATTTAAGTCTATAAAATAAAACTAAAATTTTTGGAAAGTATAGAAGATAATACTCATGATCTGGTGTTACACATGCAAAGAGTTCTTAGCACTACCACCCAAAACATAAGACAAGCTATAGAACAACCTCACTGTCCACGGATAGATAAATGATAGAAAAATAAAAAGTTGTGTGTGTGTGTGTATATATATATATACACACACACACATACACACATATACACACAATGGAATAGTGTTCAGCCTTTAAAAAGAAGTAAATTCTGCAATATGTGACAACATGGATGAACCTTGAAGACATGATGAGTGGGGGAAAAAAGGTAAATACTGCACGATTTCACTTATATGAGCTATCTAAAGTAATCAAATTCATAGAATCAAAGAGTGGAATGGTAGTTGCCAGGGGATGAGGGAAGGGGGAAATGAGGAGTTACTAATCAATGAGCATAAAGTTTCAGTTAATCAAAATGAATAATTTTAGAGGTCTATGGTACAACATTTTACCTATAACTAACAAAACTGTATTACACAGTTAAAAATTCATTAAAAGGGTAGATTTCATGTTGTGTTCTTAGTATAATAAAAAAATTTAAATAAGCATTAGAAAAAAACAGTCACAGAAAAATAGAAGGGCTTGATAGTTACTGGGAAATCTTTTGCAGTTATAGGCAAAACAAATTGTAAGTTAATTGTAACTTATTTTGTAAGTTAATATAAAAGTTAATAATAAGAGTAGTGGGGCGCCTGGGTGGCTCAGTCGTTAAGCGTCTGCCTTCGGCTCAGGGCATGATCCCAGCGTTCTGGGATCGAGCCCCACATCAGGCTCCTCCGCTAGGAGCCTGCTTCTTCCTCTCCCACTCCCTCTGCTTGTGTTCCCTCTCTTGCTGGCTGTCTCTCTCTCAGTCAAAAAAACAAAACCTTTAAAAAAGAAGAAGAAGAAGAAGAAGAAGAAGAAGAAGAAGAAGAAGAGTAGTAGAAACATAGTGAAATATGGATTCAGTGTCCCTAAGTTTCATCAACAGAAGCTTAACTTAGAAATGATGAAACAAATTTATGAAGATCAGGACCATAGATGGTCTCTACATGACTATGAGCACTTGCATTTAACATGGAGGTCACATGAAGAAGAATCAGTGTTTTAAGTAGACATTATAGTATAACTCTCGGGGACTTTCCCTGAATTAGATTATTGAAATCTTTATTATAAAATGTGGCTTTATAAGGGCACCTGGGTGGCTCAGTCATTAAGTGTCTGCCTTCGGCTCAGGTCATGATCCCAGCATCCTGGGGTCGAGCCCCGCATTGGGTCCCCTGCTCTCCTGGGAGCCTGCTTCTTCCTCTCCCACTCCCCCTGCTTGTGTTCCCTCTCTCCCTGGCTGTCTCTCTCTGTCAAATAAATAAAATCTTTAAAATAAAAAAATAAAAATTAAATAAAAAAATAAAATGTGGCTTTATTGATTTTAAAAAATGTTTAGTACATACATGAATTCTAGAGGAAATAAGAGAATATGTAAGTTGAATCAAAAAGTTAGAAAGCTTTGGAAATTAATCATTATAGAAGTGCTGACCATGAAGTCAGTAGGCATTAAATAAATGTTTCTTGCAAGCCCATAGAATAGCTGAGAAGAAAAAAGGCCTTAATAATTTTTTTATAAGTAAATCTCAGGATACTAAGGAAAATGATTGATAAAAACAACAACGAAAAACCGACAACAGCTAGAATTCATGTGATGTCATGGAGCATCCAGTACTAAAAGGAGAGAAATGAAAATAAGGCAAAAAAAAAAAGGATGGGAAATAAAAGGGAGGTCGTTGCTGGGTTTACAAAAATCAGAAACAGATTATGTGCTTATTCATTATTCTCTGACTAATCTGTTGAACACACTGAAGTGTGTTTTGGAATACTGACGAGCTCCCACGTTATTTCAATAGTTGACAGTGGGATGTAGGAAAGCACAAATGATGTGTAAATGAAGAAGTAGTCGATCAGGAGAGATTTCGGAATCCAGAGATGATGTGGAAGTTGTAACAATCACAGGTCATAGAGGCAGAGTGCTGCCTTATTGGTCACTCTCTAGAAGCAATTCTATTTCCAATTACCAAGTTGTATTTTGTTTCATTAAAAAAAATCTTAGTCATTAAACTTTTGGCAGTTTTCCAACATTCAGCATTTAGTCTAAACCACATTGAAAAGGTTGATTCATTCTTCCACTAATATTTACAGTGGCTCTGTGTACCAGATCTGATGTTGGATCTAGGAATATATTGGTGAGAAGATACAGAGATACTGTTCCTCCATCATAGAAGTTTGAGAGTAAATAGAAGAGTTTTATATTACTCAGGGTTACAGAAATATGCAGAACTATAACTGTGGTAAGTTCTACAAAGAAAAAAATATATATATGGTACACTGGGATCACCTAAGAGGATAGGAAAATCTGAATTCTTCTGGGATTAGGTGTCAGAGGCCTTTCTTGAGGATGGGCCATTTGAGCTGAATTCAGAAAGATAAGTAGGATTCAAAGAGGAAACAGAAACTAGCAATTTGAACAGAAGTTAATACAAACAACAGTCAACTATAAGAGGAGATTGGAGTAATGAGATATTGTCTGATAAAAAGTAAGAAGAACTCTAAAAACATAAGAATATAAGGTACAGTGGACAGCAGCTACCCTTAAGATAAGGTACACAAGTTAAGTTTCTCACCTTTCTGCCAGCACTGAAAGCCAGACCTTGTGGAGAGGGTAGGCCCTAGCACAATGACAGAGAAGTAGCTGAGGGCCCACACTTGTGGAACTTGACAGAAATATGCATTCTAGAGTGCCAAGGGAAGCTGTTCATGGGTGCCACTCCTCTACAAAACCACCTGTGGGGGCTGCCAGGCGAATCTCTTGGTCCTGGACTGCTGACCTCTATGCTCCTAGAGGAGCTGTGTGCTGAAGAAATTGTGTGTACTGCAGTACTTGGAACCAGAGAAACCATCCACACTGCCCAAGCTGGACACTGGGGACATACTGTGTCCCAAAGGAGCCTACCAAGAAGCGTGCCTCACACCAGGAAGAAAAGCTCTTTCTTTCTGCAAAATCTGTTCACCATTCTCTATTGATAAAGCTAACATGTGCCGACTGGCTAAGGGAAAATGTTTAGTGGTCCAGTTTTATTCCCAGAGTATATTTGGACCCAAGAGACAGTCAATTGACAACTAACCAGGGAATTGATTTTGCAAAGGCCCTGGGCAAGTAAATAAGACACAGTTGTGGAATTAATTCATGGTTTAATACATGTTATTTAGCTCTTCAATTCATATCTGAACTGAGATCAACTTTCCATACCTTGTAAAGAGGGTTAGCATAATGTGGAATTGTGCATGTGTTATATCTATATTTATTTTACAATAATCATAAGTTTGGTGCAAGTGTTTCCCTATTGTTCATGAACAAAGAATGCAGTCTCAATGCAGCTGCCACCAAAAGCCTCCAAAGCATTATCAGCATATCACAAAGCTAGAAATGTCAGTGCAGTAGTTCACAGGCTGATGAATATGCCCCTGGACCTGGACTTGTACCTGCAACTGGGATTCAACCGGTACTTTTAAGCGACCACCATGAGCAATGCAATAGATCCTTTTCTTTTGTTTATGCTCCAGAAAGTAAATCTGAGAATTCTCTTCAACAATAAAGGGAGAATTTAACCTTAGGTATTGGTTTATAATAGCTTTAGTTAAGTCAAAGATGTAGTCATTGTAGTGTTAAGTGACATTGTAAAGTATAGTCATTGTAGTGTTAAGTGGCATTTTGCCCTTCTGATTTCATGATTTTCCGAAGATGGCATCTGCCAGTTCCTGGGACTGTGAAGACTGTAATTAGTATTCAAAACCACCATCAGTTTGTGAGCTTATCCTTAATGATACCTTTTTTATATATCTGATTAGCAAGAGGATAATGAATCTTAACAGTTTTATAAAAAATTTTCCCTGAGATATCGTTTCACAAATAAGCTCTGATAGTGATAGAGAAATTTAGTTAAAATTACAGATGAGCCTTCATGCAAATCATGAATCTTTTAAAGCCGTGTTCAGTAAAGCTCTTCTTCATCATAGAATTTTTTTCTTACATCTTGTTATTTTCTAGTTTGCAAATGATCTAGTAGAATGATGTCAAAAGACCACCCGAAATTCCATGGATTTCTAGCTCATAGAATTTTGGACAGCACACAAACATTTTCAGTAGATTTCATGTCATAGATTTGCCACATATAAGATGATAAACCTTATCAGCTGGTTCTCTGAGGGAGATGAAGAAGGGAAGGAAGAATTTTCCGTATCTCAGTAGCAATTTTTAATGCCAACTACCTTTTCTAGAGCAGCGGCGTATCACGTCCATTTAACTGACCTAAATGTGCTCTTTTCTTTCCCCGTTTTAATGAAAAGTAACCTCATAATTGAGAGAAAATAGAGAGCTATTTTTAGAGATCATGGAAAACTGCTTCCTAAAATTCCAGCTGTATCTAGATTATGTATTAAATAGTTTTTATTTAAAGAGATGATTTAAAGTAGCTGTGTTCTGTTAAATTTAAGGTAAATTATTCTATGAATGTTTCAATTTGCACATCTTACCAACTGCCTCAATGTTTTCATGAGGATGCTCCATGAAGAACATATATGTACCAGAACTTATTTCTGAGCAGGTTTTCCATACCAGGGCATCTTGTGCAACATGGTGTGTAAGTAATATCATTAATTCATTAATTAAAATATATATTCAGCATATGCTAACTTTGCCAGATGAAAACACAACAGAAACCCAAAACACAACATCATGAAGCTTCTAGTCCAATGAACAATTTTTCTAACCTAGTTTTTAATGGAAATGTGAAGACAAATGCAAGATAACTGGTGTTTGAAAAGAATCCGTAGATAGAGTACAGTCGTGATTTAGATTTTTGGCTAAATGAAGTGGTTGAAATCTGAGAGGCAAGAATAATGCATTAGAAAATCTAATACAGAATATTATATATTAATGAAATCTCAGAGAGGCAGTAAATGACATACTCAGGCCATAAAAATATTTTGAGGAGACAGATGAGCCTAAATTTATATGATGAAATATAGCCAGACTTAATTCAAGTTCTTAGACCAAAAACAGGACAATAAATATTCAACAGAAAAACTACACAAACTAGAGGAAGTGAAGCCGCATTGGTTTAAAAATCTTGACAGTTTATTGACAGTAAATTCAATACCAGGCAACTGTGAGTCATGTTAATAACGTGAGTCTTAGTAAGTCATACTGCCAAAAAAAGTCATTTTGATCTTGGTTTCACTGATTGGCTTATAGAATAAAAAGTGTGATGGGAACACAGAACAAGGAAAACGATAGTACTTTGTTTGTCATTTGGTCGAATCTAAGTTTGTTCAGTCCAAAGCACCAGACTTTAAGAGAGATATTGACAAAGTGGAGGAGCTTCAGAGCTGAGGAGGCCACATTTGTGAAGGGAACCAGTGACATGACTGGAGATGAAATCTCCTTAAAAGAATTGTGGATACTGAATCTGTACGAGAGAGGACTCAAGGGGAATTTGAGAGCTCCTCTTAAATAGACCAAGAGTTTCTGGTGCAAGAGGCATTTGATTTGTTTCTTGTGGCCCCACAGTTTCAAACTGGAATGAAAACGTGGAACTTCCAGGATGCATCATTTTTACTAAATGTAAAGAGGAATTTTTACCACTCACAGCTGTCCAAAGATACCTCAGAGGTCCTCTGGAGAAGGAGGGCCTCAGGGTGTAATATTTTCTGCATTACTGAAAGTGTTCAGACACAGTCTGGACAAGCACACGTCTGATAAGTCATTAGGTGGGGTATCAACACCAAACACAAGCTGGGCTAGATGCCCCTAAAGGTCTACTATCCCTCTCCCCTCTGTACAAAGTACATGTTTATTCTTCTGGTCCTTGAGCTTGGGCATTCTTCTACTTACCTATATTTCTCCAACAGTGAAGTCTTTGAAATTTTTTTCTCTTTAGACATTGAATTTATAACATTAAAATCCTTTTATTTAGGAAAGTTATCTAAGAAAAAACTTCCATATTGATCTATCTACCTATCTAGTTATCCATTCATACCTGTATCTGTATCTCTATTGCTGTCTATCTTTGCCCCATTCCTTTAAAACATCACCATAATTTTTTAAACATCACCATAATTTAACTCATGAAAAATTAATGAACTTTAGATACAGCTAACTAGGTGTCAAGAATTTTGTTTTTAGCAAGGTTAGAAAAAGGAAACATATAAAAATAATTTTAATAAGGCTGAAATCTTTTATCCCTAATCATAGAACTAAGGGAGTTTGTAGGGAAGTAGAATCTTTGGTTGTTAGACTTCCAAATGTGGGGCCCCAGTGACAGAAGACGTGTGTTGGGGCCTGGGTCAACAATGGGGAATGTCATCATTGCTGCCTCTTCTTTTGCCACTGCTGTTTGGGCATCTCTTGCATTTTCAGTTAGTGTACCCTAGAGCCATTCAAGATGGGCCCCACTACCATCAACTTCCTGTTGACCTCAGATGTGCCTCTGGGGATCCTGGCCATTTTTCTCAAGGGGGTGGTATAATTTGTACCTTCTTTTCATGGCAACTATCCTACAGGTAGGCAGTCTAGGTCTTCACCACTCCCAGCAAACTCACCTGTCTTTCAGCATGTCTGTCTCAAGGGCACCCCACCCTCACTTTTGGCATCAGACTCTTCCCTTAGCTTCAATTCTTTCTACCTATGGACTGAGCCAGCTTATTAGTCATCAGTGATCCTTGAAAATCAATTCAGCTTTGTGAAACGTTTGGAAGTGGAAATGGGAGTGAGGGGCTAATGTATATCTAGTGGTTTTAGAAAAACAATAATGAATTCCATCCTTTGTTTCCTTGTGTTGACAAAAATTTCTCTTTGACCAAACTCTAGTCAAGTACCACTGTGGACTGGGACTCAGCCTGGGCCTACAAAGTTTTGAACACACACTTATATGGTTTCCAACAGCTAGAGGCTATATGCCTAGGAGGATTCTAGTCTTCCTGACAGTGCCTGCCTAAGAAAAATCAAGCCTGACAAAAGCATTTACTATTTGTTCCAGCCAACACCTAAAGATAGGGCCCCTCTTTACTGGATTCTGGGATGGTAGGAGCCTAACTTTGCTAAGAGCCAGTTAACAGAGCAAGATGGGTTTCACATGGCCCAACCTTCCTTTCCAGCTTTCTGTAATTTTTCACTTTTCTAACTCAGCTCAAATCTTATACATTCCCCCTTACTAGTCCCTCATGTTCCCTTTAAAAGAACCGTCCACCTCTGTTTAAACTGAAGTTGAGACCCTCCTCCCCATTATGATAGTATATATTACTGATTAAAATCAGTCCTTACCACTTTAACTAAATACTGTCTGGCTTTGTTGATCATCTGAAAATGTGTAAGGAAGGGACATGATGATAACTTTACTTTCTTAACTCATCTTGTTAAAAAACAGATCTCATTTATAAATACTAGAGCTTCTATTTTCGAAGCATTCTTCCCTGAAAAGCATGGCCCAAATCAGAGGTAATCATTGGTTGAGTGCAGAGTTTCTGATAGGAAATTGAAATTGAAAATATGAGTCACTTTCCTCCTCCCTTCTCATCTGCTTTCTTCTCCCTTGCCGCCTTCTCTTCCTTTTGGCTATTAGATTATTTTTTAAGTGTTTAGGCTTATGCTCTAGGAGGTAGATAGATACATGAGGAGGCTTTGGGGCTGAGATAAAATGCAGATTGGAAACCTGTTGTCTTATAAACTAGATACTATGTTATCCTTTGTGTTTATGTATTTCTAATTTTCAATACTCCAGTCTTCAGTACAGTTTTTAAAACATATTTCATTTTCATGTTAGGTTTACTACAAGATTTAGATTTTAATCTAAGTATTTAATCTTTAAATTAAAATATTGTTTAATAAGTATAATGTATGTACCATGATGGGGAAAAAAAGGCACTTATTTATGAAAAAAATTAGAATCTGTAATGCCAAAAAGAGAGACAATTAGAGGACGAGGTACAAATATAACAGAAGAGAGTCTGTGTCAGTGATTTTTAAAATATAAATTAGTAAATGGATATTGTATATTTAAGTTGTAAGACATAAAATTATTTCCACCACTGATCTCTAATATTTGTACAGTCCAGTATATTTGTTTTTTAAAGCAGAACCTTATTACATTTCAATACACAACATCTATACAACCAGAAAGTAAAACATCACAGTAAAATGTTGATGAGAAAACATGGTATTTCATTTGCAATGCATGGCAAGTGGTTAACATCCTTAGTCATAAATGATCTCTTAGAAACCAGTAACAAAGAGACTAATATTCCAAGGGAAATGAAAAAAAAAAAAAAAAAACACGGGGAAAATGAAATAACAAATGACATAAGACATATAATTTTAGGAAATGGAAAGTAAGCTCTTAGGAAAAGTAGTAGTTGGTGACACGCACAAAAATAACTTCCAGGGGCCAAAAGATGCAAGTGCAGCCCAGGGAAGATCAGGCCGCCTGATTTGGTCATTTTAGGCAAGTCATTGTTTTGTTTGAATTTTGAACCCCGTGGATGAATTATTTGCTGCTAAAGTCAGGAAAAAAGGTGGAAAGAATATGTATAAACTGAGACAACCATTCTCTCTTTTGTTCTTGTTCTTTTTCCACTAGGTTAATTATCAGTTCTATGGCACTAAAGAAACACCTCGTGGTATTTTGCCACCCCAAGTGTATGACGATAAAAAAATTTACAAAACCAAGTCTAAGATCTTATGAATTATATGAATGTGAACCTCAGGTTTTCTCCTTTCCCTACGTCCCGCTCATTTAATCTATTTGTAGTTCTAACTGATGTAATCTTTGTATATTTTTTCCCCCTTCATTCCCACTTCCATTATTCTCGTTGCGGTCTCAATATCCAAGTTAGAAATAGAGGAAGAGCTGACACTTGTCTCCCTGCTTCCACTCTGTTTCTGAAATACTTTTTATACTTCACTGTCCCATTAAGCTTCCTGAAACACAGATCTGATGGTTTATTTTAACAAAAAAATTTTTAGAGTCCCCTTTTCCCAAGACCAACAGCAAAAATATTTAAATTCATCAGCATTTAAGGTCTTCATTGCCCAAATCATAAAATTATTTTGCTACCATCATTCTCTTGCAATATGTTTCTTTTCTTTCAGTTTTGCCTGAACTTGAGCCATTTGCATTTACAATATATTTCAAGAACCCTGGTTCTTCCTTTATTCTATTATCCTTACCTGAAATGTTTTTCTATTTTATCCTCACAAGTATAAATTGTTTCCTATTTTTAACTTTTTTTTCTTTTTCGTTTTTACTTAAATTCAATTAGTTGTGTTCACTTCAGCACGACTAGATGCCAGTTAGTGAACATACAATGTGATACTGGAGTAGAATCTAGTGATTCATCACTTACATACAACACCCAGTGCACATCACAGGTGCCCTGCTTAATCCCCATCACCCATTTAACCCATCCCCCACCCACCTCCCCTCCAGCAACCCTCAGTTTGTTCTCTATAGTTAAGAATCTGTTTGCTGCTTTGCCTTTCTTCTCCCCCCACCATGTTCGTCTGTTTTGTTTAATTTCCACATACGATTGATTTCATATGGTGTTTGTCTTTCTCTGACTTAGCCTACCATTTTGAATAAAATGCCACACAATTCATCTTCCAAAAAGGAATACTTTTATTGAGATGTAAATTCCAAGTCTTGTTATGGCAATAATTCATGCTCTTAGAATTACTAATATATCTATGTATGGGTTATCTATACAAATTTAGTATCTGGTTGACTAAGACACTGTCTCTGAGCAATAATTGGTGATTGCTTCAGTGTCAATATTAGCTAAACTTAAGGGGAAAGTTATATATTCTAAGAGAAGTAACAAATGGAAACTTTACAGAATGAGACTCAAATATGCACGAATACTGAGTTACTTACCTTTGCTATCATCATATCTCATTTCCCTTTCGTAGCTGCCCAAAGCATTCATATAGTGTTCTACAATAGATTCTTCAAACAATGCAGATGATGAAATCCTAAAATCATAGCATTTCTAGGCATAACTATAAAATTGTGACAGTCTTACAAGTATGCTTTGCTTACATAGCACTTTCCACATGGGTATGGCAGGTCAAGGAAACGTATGACAGAGAAGAAATGAAGCACAGAGGCAGAAACTTCAATACAATGTATGAAAACCTCCCAAATAAATTGAAGATGGTGTGCTTGAATTGAAAGCTCTTTTCTTCTTTATGTGAAGGGATTATAAAATCATTACCACAAGGCAGATAGATTAAGGTAGGATGATGTTCCTTAGAAGAGCATAGTGTTTTGAGAATGGTTAGTAAGTGAGTATCTCCTTCAGTATTTCTGTAATTTACAAGTTATACAAATTTATTGAGGAAAACATGAAATATAAGAAAAAGGAAAAAAAATGACATAACTTCCATTAAAAATATATATCCGTTTTTAGTATGTAGTGTGTGGTTTTCTGGACTTTTTAAAAAATATGTATATGTAAACATTTAATTATATACATGGTTTAGAGAGACACTTTTTGTAATAACGGAATCATGCTGTGCGTATTGTAGGCAAACTGGTTTTTTTCCCCACTACATCATAAAACTAATGCTATCATTTTATCTGAATTAAATTAAAATTTTTAGTAATTTATTCTAAAATTTAATTAATACGCCCATTTGTCATTCCTTGGTATGTCTCATGTTTTATATTGCAAAAAAGGTTGTCCTTAAGGAGTCTAATATTAATCCTCTTCAACAAGTTATGTGAAGAAAAAATAAGCAACTAGGTACAATATATAGAGCTCAGTGACACATACACAATTTCCTTTCAAAATCTAAACAGAGCTATCCAAACGGTTATTAATTTGATTTTGTTACTAAATTAATTTCTTGAATCAATTTGGTATATAGTGCAATTTTTTATTTATGGGAGATGACTGACGTAATTCATTTAAATTCTCATTTCCCTACTTACATTTCACTCATGCACACTGAAGAAGCTTTATGTAATTCTTTAATTTGAAAATGCTGTTTTTATGTAGTAAGCCTTCTTTAATTAATACGTAAATCACTCAGAACTTTTTAGTATTACCTCTAAAACTATATATTCGTGTCTCACAGGAATATCTCATTGCATATAAAGCAATTTTTGGAAAAGTAAATCTTCTCCATCTGGCTTATCATTTAGCCCAAGACTTCTAAAAAATGCACTGACTTGGACTTCATGTTATTTTAAATTAATACTCCACAGCTTCAACATGGATGTGAAAATTGAAATGATCAATAGGGAACATCAGGTTTTTGCCAAATGGTTTTGCCAAACTTTGATGGAATGTGTGTGTGTGTGTGTGTGTGTCTGTGTCTGTGTGTGTGTGTATGTGTGTTTTGAATCTCAGTCACAATTTCATTCCTTATACAGGTGTTGTTCTAGAATTTATTATGAAGCAACGTGAAAAGCAAATAATCTAGTCTCTGACCATGTAGAGCAAATATGAGTATGTTCTTTTATTATTAAAATAAATAGGGAAAGATGTAATGTAAAAGATACTTCTTTTTTCAACTCCTAAAATATGCATTTCATAAAAGAATAAAGCACAAATAGGCAATGTTCTTTGTCAATATTTATAAGGAATATTTTTGATTATCAAAGGATTTTCAAATATTTAAAAATGTTGTTGAGAGGGGTACCTCAGTGGCTCAGTCGGTTAAGCGTCTGATGCTTGATTTCAGCTCGCATCATGACCTCAGAGTCTTGAGATCAAGCCCCATGTGGGGCTCCATGTTCAGCACACTCTCTGCTAGATTCTGTCTCTCCCTCTCCCTCTGTTTCTTCCCCCCTCACTCTCTCTATCTCTTAAATAAATAAATACATCATTTAAAAAAATGTTGCTGAGAAGAGAACAAGGCATTCTTCATTTGAAGATGTAGACCATTAAATGCGAGCAGAATACTGAAATGGTAGTGGTAGTAACAAGATGCTTCATCAGTATAAATCTGATTGTAGTCTTACAATTAGTGGATAGAAAAGTGAAAGAGATAAGAAACCGAGGGAGGAGGGAGTTGTACAAATAAAAAGTTCAATTAATTATACACTTATGCTTATATGAAACAGAGCTAGATGAAGGCCACTTATGAAAAAAACAATGTTTTGTTATGCCACGAGAACAGAATGGAAGGAATAGATGATATCTTAAAATACCGTTGCTAGAAACGAGAAACCAGAAAAGAAAAAGAGAAGTCGTGCTGGAAGATATATAGAAAATCAGCACTTTTATAAAGCAAGATGAAATCAATGAGAGAGACAAACCATAAGAGACTGTTAACCATAGGAAATAAACTGAGGGTTGCTGGGGGGGAGTGGATGGGGGATGGGGTAACTGGGTGATGGACATTAAGTAGGGCACAGATGTCATGATCACTGGGTGTTATATATAAGACTGATGAATCACTGAACTCTACCTCTGAAACTAATAATATGCTATATGTTAATTAATTGAATTTAAATAAAAAATAAATTTAAAAAATCAACACTTTTAATATAGCTAGAAACCTGAGTTTTCACTTGGGTTAAGATGGAAGACTCCATAAAGTCTAAGACTATAATGCTCCCTTAGAGTAATTTTTTGACCAAGCTTTAACAGTCACCCATTCTGTCAGATGAGCTGTGACTTTGTTACTCCTTGCAGGCTGTATTTGACCACCCTGCAGTCTCCCTAACAGGTCATTTATTACCATGGCTTTGGCTCATCCTTGAATGAGAAGAGTCAGGACTATATGCAGGTTGTCAGGTTTCGGAACCTCACCTTTGATGGAATTAGTGAAGGAATAATCTTAGAAATCATCTTGAATTTCATTTGGCCACGTCAGTTAAATTAGATGAATTGAAGTTTTTTCCTCTGGTACTGAATTCATCCTCCACATCATTAAGATATATGAACCACAACTATCTAGCTCTTTTCATTTATCTACCTCTTCTCAGACTGTAACTATACAGTATATATGCAAAAGCTAACAAAATAGGTGTTAATGCAGCACTTCAAAGAGTAATTTGGGGAATAACATGCAAAGACCCCTCCAATAAAATGTTTAGCAAAAGGTGGTACAGTAAAGTTCTAGGCAAATAGGCTGAATGTCTAGGGGAAATTGGTGCAGCATCCATGCTGTCTGAAAGATATATAGAAAGCCAATTTTAGGAAATTCTTCTGAAACAAATGTTTATCCTGTTATTGGTGTAAATCTCTATAATTACAGTTGCATGTGGCTCTTATTATCATTTCGTCATGTTAAATGGTCATTACGGTGTCATAAACACTCGAAATGGCTACAACAATTGCAGTTAGTTGAAAGGAAATCCATACACACAGGACTGCATTTTACCGGGTAGAAAAAGTTTTATAATACTTAATTTTATAGAAAGCACAAATCTGGCAGGGAATAATAATAATAATAAAAAGCTTGAATTATTTAAGCTAATTTTTCAAATATAGGGGAAAAAAATGACTCTACCTCAGGACTTCCATCTGTCTGAATGGTAAAGCAGTCGGCACCTGCCTTCTGTGTAAGATCATTGCTCCTACAGCAAATGTCACAATTTCCATTTCAAAACTCCTTTTCAGCTGTCTCGTTACCTACCTCAGAATAACAAATCATGTACTATGGTGGTCAAAATAAATCCCCTATCTATGTGACAATGATTAGAGAAAATACCTCAAGAAACAATCATGGCGGATTGGTTGCTCTCTCATGCCTTGTTTCTATGTGACATGAAAGAGATGGGAGGTGTTGTAAAATAGAGAATTAGCAACATTTACTTTATATTCACATCTAAGACATGATAGTACCAGTTCTGCTGCTATAACAGCAGCTCGACTCTACAGCAATGACAATACTGCTTTAACTACAAGATTACCAGGTCTTGGGATTTACCCTCAATTTTGCTTATTACAAATGTGTGTGAAGAAATATCACTTAGTCATCCAAGAATCATTTCACAAAAACACCTGCCTTTTTCATTTCATAAAATTGTTTTGTAGGCTCAATGAAATGATGTAAGAGGTAAGATGGGTGGGAAGGTCTATGCAGTTATTTTGAGATATCTAAAACCATATCCTTCCAGGTCTAAATAGAATTAGTCACCTGGCTTTCATTTATAACATTATCTCATTCTGCATTATATACTGTATTCATGATAAGAAAGTCAAAGCACCTGATTTATTCAAGGTCCAAGGATATAATTTATTTGAAATTTCTCCAGTTCTTTCTATTATATAAGTAATAAAAAAGTGATTCTTATTTATCATTGAATGGAAGTTTTTCCTTCTGATATCCATGTTTTGTCTATATTTAGCCCTTTGACACATTTTCAAACACATTCTTTCTGAATTCTATAGAATAGTGGCCAAGAATTTAAATAAAATATATACATAGCTACAGATTTTTCTAGAAGGAACTTTATTTTTAAGACAATTTTACACTTACAGAAAAATTAAGAAGATCATATAGAGTTCCTACATGCCCTCCCTACCCTTCCCTATACACATATTACATCTTACACTAGTATGGTGTATTTGTTAAAATTAATGAATTGATACTGGCACCTTATTATTTAATAAAGGCCCCAGTTTATTGAGATTTACCTGGATTTCACATCATGCTACTTTTTTTCCTGTCCAGGGTCCCTTCCAGGATTTCATAATACATTTATTTGTCTTGCTTCCTTAGGCTTCACTGGATGTGACAGTTTCTCAGTCTAGTTTCTGACGACTTTGAGAGTTCTGAGCAATACCGGTTATATATATATTATAGGATGCCCTTCCAATGGAATTTGCTTTATGTTCTTCTCATGATTAGGCTGAGATTATGGGTTTGGGGAGGAAGATCATAGAAGTAAAGTGCCATTTTCATTATTATCGATAAGACTTATGACTGTTAATGCTGACATTGGTTGCCAAGCTGAAGTAGACATTTTAGGTTTCTCCACTAAGGAGTTACTCCACTTTTCCCCTCCTTTCCATACTGTGCTCTTTGGATGGAAGTCATAATGTACAACGTACACTTAAGAAGGGGGGAGTTACACTTCCTTTTCTTGATGGGTGAATACATTATATGGAATTCTCCTGATGAGAGCTTCTCTCTTTTTTCTCTTCTCTCCCATTCATTTATTTATTAGGCTTTTACTCATATCAGTATAAATATATATTTATTTTATAATTCAGGTTATGATCTAGTACTCCTTTTTTTAAATTTTATTGCTCAATTTGTTCCAGTTTTGGCCACTGGGAACTCTCACTGTGAGGTTTTTTTAAGCATTTCTTTATTTTCAGGCACTTCAAGATGCTTCAGGATCAATGTGTAAACTTTCTTCCCTAGCCCTAGCACCAGCCTTTTCTCCAAGGAGCAGTGGTTACTTTTATGAGATAGTGGTATCAAAAACTATGATCTGGACCCTAGGTATGCTCTGTGTTACTAAGGTGTCATTACTTTCAGACACTCTCAGCTAACAGAAAAATGAAAGATATGTGTGCATACCAACCCATGTATGTTCACATATCCAGAAATATTTCTATATGTAGACATGTATATCTATATTAAGCTAACCATGAGTTTTTACTTACGTCTACAACTCTAATCCCTTATCCATAGATCATTCTAGCATTTTCTCATTGCTTTTCCGGAAAATCCCGCTCCAACTATGAAAACCCTGGCTCCCACCATCTGCTATTCACTGTCTTGTTTAATTCTTGTATACATGTATAGCAGGAACAGAATTGTAAACCTTACCTCTGGGGGAGCTGTAGAATGCTTATTTGCAGTTAATTTTGCCCTCAGTCTTACAGACTCTACTCATTTACAAAATTACTTAGGTTAGCACGTTTTCTTCCACCTTCTTTTGTGAGATTATTCCATATATTTGTAATAAAGCTAGATTGTCTTGTCACAGTCTGCATTCTTTCCTGGGATCTCTCCAGATCATAAATGATTTTTAATTTGCATACATTAAGGTTCACTATGATATAAAATTCTATGAATTTGAAAAATGCATAGTGCCTCTATCCATCATTACAGTAGCTTACAGAACAAGTTCAGCACCTTAAAAAAATTCCCTGTTTCACCTATTCAACCTTACCCCCTCCCACTGGACCTCTGGTAACCACTGATCCTTTCACTCTGCCTACAGTTTTGTTTTTTCCAGAATGTCATACAACTGGAATCATATAATATATAGCCTTTTCAGGTTGGCATCATTTATTAGCAATATGCATTTAAGTTTCCATCATGTCTTTTCATAAAATAATAGCCCATTTCTTTTTGTTACTGAAAATATTTGTTGTATATATGTCCAGTTTGTCTATCCATTCACTTATTCAAGAACATCTTGGTTGTTTCTAGTTTGGGGCAAATATAAATAAAGTTCCTATAAACAGTCACATGGAAATATTTGCATGATCCTAAGGGCACCATTTGTGAATCATATGGTAAGACTATATTTAGTTTTGTGAGAAACTCCCACACTGTCTTAAAAAGTGATTGTATCATTTTGCAGTCCAACCACAATGAATGAGAGTTCCTATTGCTTCACATCCTCACCAGCATTTGGTATTGTCTAAGCTCTTTCTAGATTTTATTCATTACAATGTATATTGGGATTTCTAATTGTTATTCCAATTTATATTTTCATAATGACAAATAATACTGAACATTTTCTATTTGCTTACTTGGCATCTCTATGTTTTTGTTTTGTTTACTTAATGCTGAATATTGAATTCTTTGTAGGTTTCCTATGAGTCCTTTATCAGATTCTGCAAATAGTTTCAAGTCTGTGGCTTGTCTTTTATTTCTCTGATAATGTCTCTTACAAAGCAGAAGTTTTAAATTTAAATTAAGTCCAGTTTGTCAGTTTTTTCTTTCATGCGTTATGCTTTTGGATTTTGTATATAAAAACTCATCACCAAACACAAGGTCACATGGACTTCCTCTTCTGATATCTTTGGTCAGATAGGTTTGTGTGTTATATGCTCCCAGCCAATGGCTGAGCATGAATAGTTACTAAATCTGGGTGATTCCTACTCAACATATACTATGGAGTTTCCCATATGATACCTGAGACATTTTCCCACCTGTCCTTCATCAGAATCTCTTTATACTTAATCTTCCTATTTATCCCCCTCATTTCATGTGTCTTTCTCCACAAGACTTGCTTTCTGGTCTAAAGGCTCCCACTAGCTACTCCTACCCCCTCTCCCCTTTATCATTCATCTGAGTTTCCCCTTCTTCCAGTTCTACTTAATGTTGGCAGCTGCTAAGAACACAAACTACTTCAACACTAATACGGGGAGAACAGCCTAGATACTTTTCTCTGGTTTATGTTTGAGTTACTTGGATAAAAGGATACCATGGAAAAAGATACAGTTTATTCCTTGCTTTTCAAAAGTTTGCCTTATTCCACTTCACTTTTACAAAAGACCTGCATTAGTATCTGTTTTTGCTAACCAGAGAGAGAGAGAGGGAATTTTCACTTTTATGAAAAAAGGCACTTCAGTATTTATTTGCAATGAGGCATTATAGAAGCAGCACATCCCAAGCAGAGAGCGCAGCCCCACAAACTCCTTCCCTGGGAACTACACTCAGCGTCCCAGCATCAAGCTTCCAGAGCTCTGAGCTTTGTGAACATCTGTACTTTATCTCGATTTATTTTGTATACCAACGCATGTAAAAAGATGGGTCCTACAGTATCAGAAAAGCCTAAGAGAGATTATTTTCTGGGTCTGGGAATGCTCAATAATGTTTCCATATAAATCGATGGTGATTGCCTCTTTGCTGTAAGACCATTTGAGCTTACAAAAGTTTTCACACGAACAGTCTACTTTTGGATAACAGGGTACCTGTGTATATTATCATATTAGTTCTATTTTCTTGGATTTTCTTCAGTATGACAAGGGACCATAGGCTACATTTTATAAACAAACTAAAAAGAAATAAAAGAGATTGTATAAGATTTGCTTATACAGGGGCGCCTGGGTGGCACAGCGGTTAAGCGTCTGCCTTCTGCTCAGGGTGTGATCCCGGCGTTCTGGGATCGAGCCCCACATCAGGTTCCTCCGCTATGAGCCTGCTTCTTCCTCTCCCACTCCCCCTGCTTGTGTTCCCTCTCTCGCTGGCTGTCTCTATCTCTGTCAAATAAATAAATAAAATCTTAAAAAAAAAAAAAAAGATTTGCTTATACAATTTTTTGACTAGAATTTTCAGAAAGCATATTTGGACATGTAAGGTTCGAGTCACACTGAAATGACAAAAAGTGCACTACAATTGTTACTTTTCTTAGTCATTGTGAGAACTCTGAAAGAAATGCTATGCCTTTAGCTTTCCTATGTCCCAGCATGTAATAGAAAAATCAATATTATTTGGTGGAACAAAAAATATATAAATTATTCTGATACACTGCTGTATAAAAATGACAATAGTAAACAAAATGACAAACAATTTTGTGCTAAACTCGAAGGTATTTTTCCCAGGTTCATCCTCTTTGATTTTCAGATAAGCAGTATGTAAGAAAGAACTATCATGTAAAAATACTTATTCAACTAGAAACAAAGCATATATCATATTAATAGAATAAATAAAAAAATACATGATAATCTTAATGAATATAGATAAAGCACTAGATCATATTCTGCCTCCTTTTTGGTTGTGGTCTAATATCCAGAACATAAACAAGACATAACTCAACAATTAAAAGGTGATGATGCTGATGATGATGTTGCTGATGATAATAATAGATGAAGGATTTCAATATTTATTACTCCAAGGATAATAATAAAAAGGCTAGTAATCACCTGAAAAATATGCTCAACATCAATCTGTAGGGAAATGCAAATCAAAAATATAATAAAATATTACTTTTATCCTTAAATTAAGGTAGGTAATTTTTTTAAAGACAATAACAAGTGTTAAGACTGTGGAGAAATTACCACCTCAGTTATCATTGGTGGGACTATAAAATTATGCACCCACTTTGGAAAACAGTTTGGGAGTTCTTCAAAAACATAAACCTAGAGTTATCATATGACTCGGCAACTTTGCTACTTAGGATTATGCCTAAGAGAAATGAGTAAATAAACAAAATGTGGTGTATCTATGCAACAGAATATTATTCATCAATAAAAAGGGATGAAATAATGGTGCATGCCAGAACACAGATGAACCTTGAAAGCTTAATGCTAAGCAAATTAAGTCAGTCACTATAGGCAACATATTGTATGATTCTCTTCATTTGAAATATCCCAAAGAGGCAAATTCATAGAGACAGAATGTACATTAATTATTGCTAAGGCTGGAAGAAGAGAAAATAGAGAGATACTGTTAGTGGGTGTCTTTTTTTTTTTTTTTTTAATTTATTTGAGAGAGAACGAGCAGTGGGGAGGGGCACAAGGAGAGAGAGAGAGAGAGAAAAGCAGACTCCCTGCTGAGCAGGAAGCCTGACGTGGGGTTTGATCCCAAGACCCTGAGATCATGATCTGAGCTGAAGGCAGACACTTAACAAACTGAGCCACCTAGGCACTCCTATTGGGTGTCTTTCTAAAGTCATGGAAATAATCTAACATTAGATAGTGGTGATGGCTACACAACTGTGAGTATGCCAAATTCCACTGAAATCTACACTTAAAAAATGGTGAATTTTATGATCTATAAAAGAAAAAGGAGAACATACAAGTAGACAACAAACACATGAAAAGATGCTTAACAGAGTTAATCTTCACGTCCACCCTGGCATATAGTGCCACAGTGTCACTGTCTGAAGAGGGAAGCTGGTTGACTGTTGCCAAGCAACATCTTTGAGTCACAGAAACCTTTCCCATAATTTACATGCCTCTTTCAGCATCACCAACCTCAGGAGATGATGGAGGACACTTTTTCGTTATGAGTTTTCATTTTTCTCCCAGGATTCAGACATCCAAAGACCTCTCTCTGCCTTAGAGCCATCATGTTACCATAAATGCATGTTTCTGAGTTGGTTAGGTGGGTCTGCTGGAATCCTTGTATGTGTCATCTGGTCACCTGGCAGATAAAAACATCTGGTATCTTCCAGACTCCCCCACCTCACCCTCTACTATTTCTTTAAGGAACTAGCTGTTGTTCATGCTCTATTCCTAGGTTAGACTTAATTATTTGCCCTATTTTCTCACATCATTCCTCTCTGCTAAAGGAATCTTGTGTGTGCTTGTGTGCGTGCTTTGTGTGTGTGTGTGTGTGTGTGTGTGTGTGTGTGTGTGTATGGAAATATGCTCCGCATCTCAGGGTCTGCACTCCCCTTCTTTTCTTCTCTCCTTCCCCGTCTCTCTCCACCATTTTTGTTCCTCTTTCCTTCTTTCTTTATCTTCTCTTCCCTTCTTCCCTTCCCCCCTTCTATCCCACACCACCTTTCTCTCTCTCTCTGCTCCTGTCTCTGTGTGTCTCTGTCTATATATATACTTGTAAACAGCCAACAAATAGTACATTTCTTTTCTGTAACACAATGCAAATATATGTTGAAATTGATTGATGTTGATGACTATTTAAAATAAATTCTCTGAATAAACAATGGAAATAATTTATATAATAAAAATGAAGAGGATGAAGACACTTTCAATTACATCATGTGACCAATTTTAGCAATTAAGGTGCCACTAAATTTTATAGGAAAAGGGGGAAGGATATTTATTGTAAGGAGATCAATTTTTAATGAGTAAATCTAAGATTTACTGTATAATTGTATTCTTTTCTTAAGGGGACAGTCCGTTGGGGGCTAAAATTGGTAGGTTTTGTGTTTTGCATTCCTGCTCATCTCAATCAAGGGAGGCGATTTCGGTTGGGGGATCATAAAAACTAGGTGTAATACAAAACATATAACTTGTCCTTTTTTTTTTTTTTAACTCCAAGAAGTGGATTTAAGGAAGAGTAGTTTGCTTTCTTTGAAATGGTACTAAGGACTCAGAGAAGTTAAAATAGTTGACTCCAGCAGCGCTGCTGTGGTATCGTGTTTCACTCTTCCTGTAAGCAGGTGTGGGCTCTACTAAGAAAGCTTCAACAATTTGATAGCATGACACGCTTTGGGGAAACAAAATCTATAATGACAAATGGAGTAATAAATAAGCAAAGATGAGTAATTCTAATAGATTTATGAAAGTAGAAATTGAAAGGAAGGAAATAAAAAATATTGATTAAACATGACTTCTAAAAAATATCTATTACTCTAGTGACTTTCTTGAATATTTTATAATGCAATTATTCATATGTATTAGAAGTTTATGTTCTAAAAGTTCTGTTGGCCATACATAATTAATAGGATTTTACAGAAAAAAATAGGAGACTTTTATTAAAAAAGATAACCATTTATATGAGCTATATAGAGTCATTTTTCAGTTTATTTATCTTTATATTCTACATGTTACTAGATTTCATTATCAAAAAATGACATGCCCACTGCTCACAGCAGCTTCAATCTATTAGCCTAATGGATTAGAATTACAGGCTGCCTTAGGAATTGTCTATTGTGTGGCAAAAACTAATCTAAACCCTATAGTGAAAAGTCTTGCCATTATTAAATGTAAGAAGTACAATGTGTTCCGGAAGATGTTAGTAAAAAGACTTTACCATATTTGACTAACCCACCAGAAAGTAATTTGATGTTTAGGAAAAATAGAAGCTACTTGTGTTTTCTTGTTATTCTGTAGTAGAGCAATTGCACACTATTAGTCATTGCCCAACAGTGCTAGATGTAAAATGGGTACTAATTAATTATGTTCTTTTCCTGTCAAATACTATGCATATGCTGTGTGCACATATATTTTATTATTACTCAAAATAGTACCTTGTGAAATTGCTTTTATTCATCCATTAAGAAACAACTACAACACCGCAACGAAATACTGAGTGCCTGCTCTGTACCCAACATTGGAAAAGTATACTGTTTATAGACATGATCAGATCCCACGAATAACTTTCGAGGAAATAATCTTATGTTCACATTCTCGTAACTAACATGGAAATAGTCTTACCACTTCTTTGTATTCTCATATTTTCTCTGCTGTATACGTCTCACTTTTACCACAAACATTATCAACATTTCTTGTTTTAGGGGTTCCCTGATCAGGACTGGGTCTGCAAGCAACAGCCCCTGAAGTCTGAACTTTGACTTTCTCAAATCCAGTTTTGAAACAAAGAGAAAAGGGAAGAAGGAATGATTCCATTTTCCTTCTAGGGGCTAGGGCTACCCAGTATTGACATAGGGAGCATCTGCCCAGTGAGGTGAGCCACCAGTTGACAGGAGGAATCAGTGCAGCAAGAGCACTAATGAGGAGAGCTTGTATGCAGCCAAATTTCCAAGAGGAGAGTCACCATTGCCACTGCTGCTGAGGACAGTTGAAGCACCTTGACTCAGCCCTTCAAACCTCCAAAGATGAGCGGGGGCCTGGGTGGCTCAGTTGGTTTAGTGTCCAGCTCTTGATTTCAGGTCAGGTCTTGATCTCAGGGTCGTGAGTTTAAGCCCCACACTGAGCTCCATGCTAGGCATGGAGGCTACTTAAAACAAAAGACAAAAAAGTTACCAAGATGTTAGAGCTCTGGAAGCTCATTTGTGACTGAGCTAACACTGGTATTAGCTATTAGATCCATTAGAACTTACTCTTTAAACATTTAACTCTTTAAAATTTCAAAATTTTCTTTATGCGTTTTAGTTATTCCTCCATGAATAGCTCCTTCCCTGCAAATAAATCTAAATCATGGTTATGGACTGAATGTTTGTGTCCTCCCAAAATTCATATGTCCAAGCCCTAATCCCCAAAGTCGTGGTATTAGGAGGTAAAACATTTGGGAAGCGATTCAATTTGGATGAGGTCATGAGAGTGGAACCCCAAGATAGGATTAGTGTCCTTGTACAAGAAGGGATCAGAGATCTCAGCTCTCTCTGTCATGTGAGGACACAATGAGAAGGCAGCCATATACAGGACAGGAGGAGGGCTCTCATCAGAAACTGAATCTGCCAGTGCCTTGATCTTGGACTTCACAGCTTCCAGAACTGTGAGAAATAAATGTTTGCTATTTAAGTCACTCAGTGTATGGAATTTTGTTACAGAAGTTGAAGCCAACTAAGATGATCATTTATATTTAAAATTAAATAATGAAAAATGGTTAGTTAATTGAAGTTTCATTTTTCATGCTTAATATTAGCCTATCAAACTTAAGAGATAGGAAGTGATCATATTCTGAAATATAAATCCTGGAAAAGAGTCCGGGAAATAAGAAAGTGTTTCTTTTTATTTTTTTTAATTTTTTTTTTAAGTAAGCTCCATGCCTGAGGTGAGGCTTGAACTTACAACCCTGAAATCAAGAGTTGCATGCTCTACCGACTGAACCAGCCATGTGCCCCAAGAAGGGATTTCTAAAAAGTTGGACAGAAAGGTCATCAGAAAATTATGTCCAGCATTGAACTAAGTGTTAACATTCAAATTGGTAATGATGAAAAAATAAAAATAAAGCAGCTTTTACATATGAACATTTTGTTATCTAAGTGTCATAGAAAAGGGAAAAAAATCTGAATCATACTATCATAGTGTTTAATATTCTTTCTAGGAGAAAGCTGGTCATTTAGAAACTTAAAGTATCTCCACCAGTTCTCAAAGACATCCTTTGTTCTGTCTCTTTATCTCCTTTCTGTCTCTATCTCTCTTTGTCTTTCTCTCTCACACACACACACTTAACCCATTCATTTATTTTTTATTTTTTAGTAGGCTCCCTCAATGTGGGGCTTGAACTCACAACCCTGAGATCAAGACCTGAGCTGAGCATCAAGAGTTGGAGGCTTAGCCATCTGAGCCATCCAAGCACTCCTTTTTTTTTTTTTTTTTAAGCCTAACAGCATTTAATGTTCTCTGACCATGTGCTTATAATTTAGTTTGGAAGACAAAATATCTGCCAACTCATTCATTCAACAGATATTTAACCAATGTCATTATTGTGTCAAATATATGCACACACGAGGTAAATAACAAGAATAATTAAAGCAGTAAAATATGACATCAGACTCCAAGGAGAATAGGAGAATTGTAAATACAATGACCTGAGATGAGCATTACTGAGATTTTATTGTAAATGGAACTTAGAAAGAATATATAAATTTAGATAAAAGTAGAAAAAAGGAAAGCCCACTCAACTAGTGCATTGTGGTGAAAATTGGGCATGGGTCTAGAAAGGAGAAGGTATATTGATGTTAAATAGCAGAGAAGACTCTAGAAAAAAAATATGGGCATAGCAGGAGGACTTTAGTTACATATTAACTCATTGAATTTACTCAGGAAAAAGACATTTCCTATGGATTTATACCTAAGAAAATGCATGTGTACATTTTCCATGTAATTTATGAGACTTAATAGAACCTATCACCTATCATTTTATGAAATCAGTTTAAGAAAATCTCATTTAGGAAAATCCTTACTCTGGTATCTTGAACAGGAAAAATTCTGAGTCAGAGTACATAGATGTGGCAAGGACCTTGAATAAACACTCTCCTCTTTGTTCACCTCTTATATCATAAAGAAGCTGAGTTGGGGAGTTGGGGTGCAGATTCTATTTTCAATACAATGTCCCGGGGATGTCAACTGAGAGTGAAGCATTTTGGAACTTGTCTAAGATCTATGATTCTTTGCCAGTCATTTTTCCCCCTTTAGAACATGCCTCATTGGGATCCACAAATTATTGTCAAATTCTGTTGACTAACTTGACAGTTTATGACCTAACTTGGAATCATTTCATCCCCAGCTGAACCACCCAGCCAATATCATGTGGAACAAAGACCACCTGTTCCCACTTTGATACCCCAAGTCACATATTCATAAATGAAATAAAGGAATGTTGGTTTTGTAGTCCACTATGTCTTGTGGTGGTGTTTTACACAAAAATTGATGGCTGGAACAGATTTTAGTACCAGGAATGGGGTGCTGTGATAATAAAACACTCAACTCGGGAAGGGTAGTCAGCAGTTACTGGAAGAACTTAAAGAAAGTGAGAAAAATATTATTGAGAGAAGGAAGAAAGATGACTAGTATTTGTGGATGGCAGGAAACTTAATAAAACTGTTGCCTGTGCTGTGGTATATAGAAATGTTACCTAGTAAATTATAGGATCTGACTATGAAAATTTCTACACAAACTAATTCTGAATTGTTTAAATGCATATAATAAAATACAAAGAAGGAAGATGATCTAAGGGTGAGACTGGTATATTTTTAAGAAGAATTCAGAGAAAATGTAAAAGAATGGGGACTAATTGGATTAAAATATAAAATTAGTTTGTATCCCCAATACTTCATAACATGTGATTATCAAATTAAGAAGTGATATTATGGTGCAGCTTCTGGGTGTTTCAATCTGTTAAGCCTCTGACTCTTGGTTTTGGCTCCAGTCATGATCTCAGGGTTGTAAGATCAAGCCCTAGCCCTGCATCTGGCTCTGCACTCACCAAGGAGTCTGCTTGAGATTCTTTCCCTCTATCCCTCCCCCCAGAAAAGAAAAGAAAAGAAAAGAAAAGAAAAGAAAAGAATCTTCCCCGAAAGAAAAGAAAAGAAAAGAAAAGAAAAGAAAAGAAAAGAAAAGAAAAGAAAAGAGAAAAGAAAAGAGAAAAAAGAAAAGAAAAGATATATTATGGCAAAGTTCCAAACCACTCTCAATAGATCATGGCCTCGGGAAAAAGATATCAAAGGAATGTAAGATTTCAGAAAGATATAAGATGGGACCTTATGTGCCATTTAAGAATAGTTTCAAAGATTCTTGAGAACATTTCCAGCATTACCCTCAAATGGCCTTATGAGCCATTTAAGAGTAGTCTCAAAGATTCTTGAGAGCATGTCCAACATCACCCTCTTTACCAAGTAAAGAAGACCTAGCATACAAAATGGTTGTGATTTTGGTCTATGGATTTAATTATAAATTGGCACATAGCTTCCCCAGGAAGTTTTTATGTATTGAATATTTGCATTAAAAGGGCAGGAATGGCACAGAATGAAAAGAAGACTGTGGGCTCCCAAAATTCTTTTGGCAGGAGGAAAATGAGAAGTCTCCCCAGTGGCAAACACAGACTATTTCTCCCCACACAAATGCAAGAATGATTCAGAAAGAGACACGTGGACTACAGAGAATCATTCCCAAGGAACATAGCTAGATTCTAATCAGGGAACTGGCGTCATATTTTTGGCTTGACTTCAAAATTGCTATGAGCCTGTGAATTTGTGGTGTCTCCTATCCCTCTCCTCTCCTCATCTGAATGGGAGTGGTTATCTAAATGCATGCCTTATTGCTATACTTTGGGAGAGTGGTTCGATAGGTAACTTTCTGTGTAGTTAATGGGTCTTCAGATTGTAACGTACAGGATATGGAGTGTATGTGTGTGGTGTGTGTGTGTGTGTGTGTGTGTGTGTGTGTGTGTATCTGAAAAACCATAATCAAGGATCATTATTCTCACTTTGAACTTGGTTCCTGATGAGATTCTGAACATCAAAACAGCACATAATAGGTAGAGTTGTGTTTCGTTTTGTTTTTTTTTTAATGCCTTGGAGCAGGGAGATTTTTTATGCCCTTTTCATGTGGGAGTGCTGTAAGTAATTTGTGGTCAGATGGAATATGGTGTTTTAAGCCCTACATTGTATGGTGGTTCATTATGCAGCCAATAGATTATCAGAACATAAAATCGGCTAAGATTCAGGGCATGGGTAAACTTGGAGGTTTCAGGATAGAGCAAAATGTATAATTTTCATCCAGAATAAATGGACTACAAAGTTTAGTGTGATTGTTAGCACTAATGGCCTGATTATGAATAATAATTATAAATCACAATTTATTTAATGCATTATAAATCATAATTTTAAAATTTTCCTGTTATTTTTAATGTAGGGCTTTTTCCCCCCTGATATTCCCTCTTAGGAATGTAGATCATGAGAATGATTTTATAAGAACTGTTTTCAGAGCATCATCTCACCATAGATTAGTGTCTGGTCTATGATGTCTTAGTCTCAGCTGTGGACCAGTTGGAGGGGTGAGGAGAGACAGAGCTGCCAAGCAGTACAGATACTGAGAGGCACACAGAGAGACGCCATAAGATAGTGTCTCCATAAGGCAACCAAAATTATGCATAGTAGAGGCCATGGTAAGTAGAAGGTATGA
>NW_024426552.1:19817345-19884845 GCF_017311325.1 Ursus maritimus
AGGGAAAGAGGATAAGTAAATATATTCACCAGCAATATATATACTATATATACACATATATATGCACTACAAACTGAATGTGTTCTCCCAAAATTTGTATGTGGAAGCCCTAATCCCTGCTGTATTGATACTAGAAGGTGGGGTCATTGGGAGGTAATAGGTTTAGATGAGGTAATAGGTTTAGATGAGGTCAGGGGAATGTAGCTTCCATGATGGCATTAGTGCCCTTATAAGAAGAGACTAGAAAGTTAGCTCACTTGAACTTGTATCCATATGAGGATACAACAAGAAGGTGGCCATA
Organism: Ursus maritimus; assembly: GCF_017311325.1. NCBI lineage: Eukaryota > Metazoa > Chordata > Mammalia > Carnivora > Ursidae > Ursus > Ursus maritimus. Next base: position 19,817,647 of record NW_024426552.1, read on the forward strand.
TGCAAACCTGGAAGAAGTATTTCACCACACAATGAATTTGCTGGCATCTTGATCTTGAAATTACCAGCATCCAGAACTGGGAGGAATCACTGTTTGTTGTTTGAGCCACACAATTTATGATACTGATGGTCCTCAATTTATGATAGTTCAACTTACGATTTTTTGTCTTCATGATGGTTCAAAAGTAATATGCATTCCTTAGAAACTACACATTGAATTTTGAATTCTGCTATTCTCCTGGGCTAGCAATCGATATGCTGTACGACCCTCTTTTGTGTCCCTGGGTAGTAGCAGTGTCCCGTAGCTCCCAGTCAGCCATGCGATCACAAGCGTCAACAACGGATACAATTACAATCATTCTGTATGATGCAACCATTTTGTTTTTCATTTTCAGTACAGTATTCAATAAATTATATGAGCTATTCAACACTTTATTATAAAATAGACTTTGAGTTAGATGGTAAGGCCAACTGTGGGCTAAAGTAAGTGTTCTGAGCATCTTTAAAGTAGGCTAGGCTAAGCTATAATGTTGAATAGGTTAGGTATATTCAATGCATTTTTAACTTATGACATTTGCAATTTATGATGAGTTTATCGAGACATAACCCTATTGAAAGTCAAGAAAGGCCTATATCTTATTATAGCAGCCTAGGCTAAGAATCTATATCTATATGTATATCTATATCTACCTTAGAGCTATGAAACAAGAAGGTGTAAAATTTACAGAAAAGCAAAGACGAAGGAACTAATGTTGATTCAGAGAAATGTCTTATTTATAGAATCATTAATTAATTCATTAACTCACGAAAATATGCTTACCGTTTAAAAGGAATAGGCGCTGGGACACCTGGGTGGCTTAGTCAGTTAAACAACGGACTCTTGGTTTCAGCTCAGGTCATGATCTCCAGGTTGGGAGATAGAACCCCCTCATTGGGCTATGCACTCAGAAGGGAGTCGGCTTCCCCTCGCCCTTTGCCCCTCCCCCCATGCACACACTTTCTCTCTCTTAAAAAAGTAAGTAAATCTTTAAAAAAAATAATAAAAATAAAATAAATAGGCTCTGTTCTAGGTATTAGAGATGAACATATTGACAAAATAAAATACTAACAAACTAGCGAGGGACATAGATCTTAAATTTAAAAAGCATACCCATATAAGGCACCTGGGTGGCTCAGTTGGTTAAGTGTCAGACTCTTGACTTTTTTTTTTTAAGATTTTATTTATGTATCTGACAGAGAGAGAGACAGCCGACAAGAGAGGGAACACAAGCAGGGAGAGTGGGAGAGGAAGAAGCAAGCTCCCAGCAGAGCAGGGAGCCCAATGCGGGCCCGATCCCAGGATTCTGGGATCACGCCCTGGGCCAAAGGCAGACACTTAACGACTGAGCCACCCAGGCACCCCGAAACTCTTGACTCTTGATTTCAGCTCAGGTCAGGATCTCAGGGTCATGAGATGGAGCCCCACCTAGGGCTCCATACTCAGCAGGGAGTCTGCTTGGGATTCTCTCTCTCTCTTCTATCCCCTCCTCTCCCCATGCGCGTGCATTCTCTCTCTCTCTCTAAAACAAGATAAATAATTATTAAAAAAAATAAAAATAAAACAAATAAAACACACACACATATATAGACACAGATAGGTAAGAGAATTTTTTAAAATTAAATATATGAATACATATAAAATATATCACAATAAGTAGAAATATTCATGCTATAGCAAAGCAAGGTAATGGAAAATAGCATGGGGTAGCTTGGTATTCTCCATTAGGTAGTCAGAACATTTGAGGAGAGAAATGAAAGAAGGGAGAAAGGCACCTGAACAAACATTGCAGGCAGAAGGAATGGTAAGTGCCTAGGTCCAAAAAGGGGGTGTGTTTGGAAGTTTTTAAATGGTAAGTGACAGAACAGAGTGAGAATAAGATAGATTTGAAATGACAGCACAGACAGAAGCCATCATTCAGGCAATAGGTTTTACTTTGAGAGAACAGAAAGACAATACCAGGTTTAGATCAGGAGAGTGACATGACCCGATATATATTTTAGTAGGATCACTCTCATCTCTCTGTATAGAGAAGAGCAGAGCAGGAGTGAAAGCAGGGGCGCAGTTAGCAAACTCTTGTAGCTGTCCTGAGTAAACATCATGGTGCTTGTGACTATAGCAGTTAGCAGATTCACAGCAGAAGGCAGTGATTCCATATGGGATAGAGTTTGAAAGCAGAGCCTAAGTCACTGACGGTGGATTGTTTGTGAGAAATAATGATTTCAAGTTTTAGTTTGCTAGTTAGTTCTGTTTTGTTTTGTTTCCAAGCACCTGGATAAATGGCAGCTCTACTTCCTGAGGTAGAGAACAGTATCATAGGAGCAGTTTGGGAGCTGATGTTGAGAAGAATTCAGAGTTTGCCTTAGAATGTGTTAAACTTGAAGTACAATTTTGTCATCGGAATGGCAATTTCTTGAAGTATTTTGGTCTCTGGGTAACTGGATGGAGTGCCAGGTCATTCGTTCAATTATAGGATGCAGTGGAAAGGGTAAATTGGAAGTGATGTGTGGGAGGAGAGGTACATTTGTTGCTGGGTTTCAAGCACTATTGTCAAATACTTAGAATTAATATTATATAATGGTAAGGAAAGAAAGATATATTTTTGATAGGTCTGTGGATCCTGACACACAGAGCTTTTTGATGATTAAATCATTATGGTGAGAGACTTGGTCTCTATAGCAATACCCAATCCTGAGTACAATAAATGAAAAGTATTTTTTAGAAAAATGTTAGAGTGTAGAGGTAAAAATAATTTTTCAAGGACTTGAAAGGGAGCTAGAAATATACCAAAAAAAGAGCACTAGTTCTTATATTTTAAAAGCATTTTTATTTTGTTATAATTGATAATAAAAAGAATGCAGCTAATTTATATGTTAGTTAAAAGTAGAATTGTTAAACAAATTTCCATTAACTCACCAGAACAACATATCGAAAATAGTTTGAAGGTATGAACAGCTATTTTTTATTAAGGCAAGCATTAAAAAATTTGCAAACATGTAAAGTAATGTCATTCCTCTCACCAATTAAAGATTTTATGTTTTCAGTGAAGTTTTAGGTTCATAGCAAAATTGATGGGAAAGTACAGTGATTTCCTATGTACTGTACCCTGTCCCCACCTGCACAGCCTCCCCCATTATTAACATCATTCACTAGAATATCTGTCACTCACGTTCGTTACAACTGATAAACCTACATTTGTCTGGATATTGCCCAGTTTATTTATCCATTCACCTACGGAAAGACATCTTGGTTGCTTCCAAGTTTTGGCAATTATAAATAACACTGTTACAAACATACGTGTGCAAGTTTTTCTGTGGACAGACATTTGCAAGTTCTTTGTTACCAAGTAGTTGTAAGGAGTTACCAAGGAGCAAAATTGCTGGAACCTATGGTAGGAGTATGCTCAGTTTTTTGATGAAGTGCCAAAGTGTCTTCCAAAGTGGCCATGCCATTTAGCTTCTCACCAACAATAAACGTGACCTGCTGTTGGTCCACAACCTCACCAGTATTTGGTGTCCTTATCACCAGTAATAGTTTTGGCAAAATATTATTTTTAAATATGAAATTTGGTCATTGATGTTAACATACCATAGACTTCTTGTTGTTATTTTTCAATTAATTAATAAATATTTTAAGAAACATTTTATTTTTATTAATAATATAGTAAATATCAATGCCTATGTAATCCACAAAAAAATGTGATCTATATTAGTTTGAGTTCTTTAGAGAAACAAATCAACAGGATCTATATCTATATTTATATCTGCATAGAGAGAGATTTATTATAAGGAATTGACTTATGTAGTTATCATGGCTGATAGTCCAAAGTCTGCATGATAGTCTTGTGGTGCAGGAGATTCAGGGAGAACTGAGGTTACAGTTTGAAGGTTTAAAAGCTCTCATGCAGAAAAAGAGCCAATGTTGCAGAAAAAGTTCAAAGGCAGCCAGCTAGAATTCCCTCTTGCTTGAGGAGGTTGGTCTTTTTGATTCAGACTTTCAACTGATTGAATGAGGCCCACCCACACTATATGGAGGGACAATTTGCTTTACTCAGCTGAACCAGTTCAAGTATTAACAGAAACATACAGAATAATGCTTGACCAAGTATCTGGGAACCCCATGGCACAGTCAAGTTGACATAATGTTAGCCATCACATGGTCTTTAAATTTTTAGGGTATAAATTTGTGTGTGTGTGTGTGTGTGTGTGTGTGTGTGTGTGTGTATAAAATACACTTTTATTTATGCTGCTTTAGGTGGACATTTGGATTGTTTATGGATTTTTGTTATGAACAAGTTTCTATGACCTAAGACTCTTGTTTTTTGTGCTTCTTGCTGCATTTATGCAGATTTTCTAGAATGCATATAGGTGGGGAACTGCTTGGTCCCAGGATGTGTTCATGTTCAGATTTATAAAATAATGGTAATTTGCTTTCCAAACTGGCAATTTGTTTTCCAAATATACTAACTTACACTCTCACCATCAAGGCATAAGGATTTTCTCTAAATTGTTACCAACTTATAGGTGTTAAAATTCTTAATGTTTGAGAAATTGTTTGGAGAAAAACTTTTTTCTTACAATCTTAAATTTGAGTTGATGGGGGAGAGGGCTATAAATTAACTGATAAAAAGTTAGGAGAAAAGGCAAGGCATATTTATAATTGCACACATTTGCACTCACTAAGGAGTAACTTAAAAATAACCAGAGTTAAGGTTTATATTGAGTTCAATAGCGATAACAAAAAAACTCAGGGGGGGCGCCTGGGTGGCTCAGTCATTAAGCCTCTGCCTTCAGCTCAGGGCGTGATCCCGGAGTCCTGGGATCGAGCGCCACATCGGGCTCCTCCACTGGGAGCCTGCTTCTTCCTCTCCCACTCCCCCTGCTTGTGTTCCCTCTCTCTCTGGCTGTCTCTCTCTCTCTCTGTCAAATAAATAAAATATTTAAAAAAAAAAGAAGAACCCAGGACTCCAGGGGTAGGGGCCTCCAGCATGAAAAGTTCTCTTGGGCTTCTTGATGCTAATCAGAATGCCAGAATGCGTAGTCTGTCTTCTTCCTAACTGGAAGTTTCCCCGTAGCGGAATTTATGGTGGCTGAATTCACACTTCTCAGTGCTAAGACTCAGTCTTCTTTCAAACAGGAAAATCCTTTGGAAAGGGGTCAATGACAGTTGCACAGCTGTATTTTCTGGGAGGGAGGCTCTGCTTAAGTCTAGATAATGTTCCTTTCTGCTGCTTTTTAAGATGTTTCCAGTTTAAAATAATCCACACACTACTTTAGTGGGCTACTAATTCCTCTATAGTCTAATATGTGCAATATTGAATGTTACTGAAGTCTGGGTTTACATTTTCCCTGATGAGTAATGACATTGAGTACCTTTTTTTTTTTTTTAAAGTAGGCTCCGTGCCCCAGATATCAAGACTTGAGACCTGAACTGAGATCAAGAGTCAGCCACTTATCAGACTGAGTCACCAGGTGTCCCAACTTTGTATCTTCTTACATGTTAATAAGCTTTTTGGATGGCCTGTTTTATAACATGTCTGATCATGTTTTGGCCATTTTTGTTCTATCAAGTTACTGTATTTTTTCTTCTTAATATGTAGACTTCTATCTATAATTTGGATGCAATTCTTTTATCAGTTGTAAGTACTGGAAATGACTTCTCCATGTTAAGAAATTTGGATAAAAGAGGCTTTGTGTTTAATGTTTTCTAATAATTTATTTATTTTTAGTGCCTCCTGTGTTTTTTTTTTTAAGAAAGCCTATATCACCTTTAGGTTTTCAATATATTTTCATATCTTTTTCTAAAAATGTTATAAGTTGGGACATCTGGTGGCTCAGTTGGTTGAGCGTCTGCCTTCAGCTCAGGTTATGATCTCAGGGTCTTGAGCTCGAGCCCCTAGTCAAGCTCCCTGCTCAGCGGGAAGTCTGCTTCTCCCGCTCGCTGCCCCTCCCCCCAACTCATGCTCTGTCTTTCAGTCTTAAAATCTTTAATAAATAAATAAATATGTTAAAAGTTTTGAGTAGTAGACATAATTCTAAAAATGGTCATTACCCAAGGTTCTGATCCCTTGGAATCAAACACTAAACTAGGGACTACTGTGAAGCGATTTTGCAAAAGTAATTTAAGTCCCAGTTAGTTGACCTTAAGATTCAGAAATCTCCTGGTGGGCTCACCAGGAGCCTGTTAAAAGCAGAAAATTTCCTCCAGGTAGCAGAAGCAGGAGAAATCAGAGTTTCAAAGCACAAGAAGGGTTTGATGTACTGTTGCAGCTTAAACATGGAGGATCCATGAAATGTAGAGGTCTCTAGAAGTTGAGAGTGGCCCCTGCTAACAGTTTGCAAGAAAATGGGGACCTCAGTCCTACAACCACAAAGAACTGAATTCAGCCGATAAATTGAGTGAACCTGAAAGAGGATTCTTCCCTGGGCCTCCAGATATGAGCCCAGTCTGGCCAATGACTTGATCGTGACCTTGAGAGAACCTAAGCAAAGACCCTATCTGAGCCTATCCAGACTCCTAACCTATAGAACTGTGAGATCACAAACGGATATTGTTTTAAGCCACTAAGATTGTATGACTGTAATGTAGCAATAGGAGCTAATACATTTTACCTTTACATTCAATCTTTGATGTGAAGACTTAGTGAGGATAATTTTATTTCCTCCCTATGAATAAAGAGTACATGACAGAAATTAGGTACACATTTTTGTTTTTCCACATAATTGACCAGTTGCTTTAAAATTATTTATCATCCATTCTTAACCTAGCAAACTCCATTTAATAGATATTAAACTTCCCTCCTTAATAATAAAGCATCTTATAACAATTTTATTCTCCTCATCCTTGTTCTGATATACTATTATTTTCTAGATTTTTGACTTTTTTAATTTCAAAATTAACTATTGATATTATTATCGATTGTCATTATCATTATTTTTAAAAGTATTTTTATTATCTTACATCAGCTAAGTCCTTTACATACTTTATAAGCTTACTTTTTCCTCCAGATGATTCTTTATTCATTAAATTCCTCACATCTCAGATTTTCCTTCTAAGATTCTTCTTATTATGACTGAACTTATAGCAAAATTGTATTGATTATGTTCCTTAGCTTTTTGCATATTGAATATTAAAGTAGCAGTATTCAGGGTCACCTGAGAGGCTCAGTCAGGTAAGTGTCCAACTCTTGATTCAGCTCAGGTCATAAAGTCAGGGTTGTGAGATCGAGCCCTGTGTCAGGGCTTTGGCTCAGTTGGGAGTCTGCTTGAGATTCTCTCCCTTTCTGCCCCTCCTCCCCCTAAAATAAATAAATAAAATCTTTAAAAAAATAAAGTGGCAATATTCAAAAGCCAACTCTGAAAGTATCCTGTTAATCACTAGTACTACCATATCATTTTACAGATGAGAAGATTGAGCCCAAGAGGCTGAGCTTTGTAAGGCCACAAAGAAACTTAGCAGAAAAACTAGAACATTTCTCGGTCTCATCTTTTCACCATTTGATATCCTCTCCATGATTCGCTACATGAATTTCCCTATGACTTGGAAACATCTTGGACTCAGTTTACCCTTCACTTCCTATAATAACATCTTATCTGATTCTTAGAACCCTGAGAGAAGTTGGATGAGGGGATAAAGCACTGAAAATGCTCTCTTTGGGTGTCTTAGCTTGAAAACAGTGGTGCGTATTTCTAATAATATCTACATAGCCATGCTTCCAAAATTTGTCCCAGGACTAGGGTACATTGAAGGATAAAGTAATGATTCCTGCTCTGCTATCCTGCTGTTAGTGCCTATCAAACAAAAATTACTCATTTATAGAGGAAAACTGAGAGTGTTGATTTCTAATTATTTCCCTTGCACATCAGGAATATTACATTTCATTTAATTGATACACAGAATGAGTAAAATCATCACATGAATATTGCATAGCATAGTTATAATTCTTGTATTTGAAGGTAACACATTTAGAGTATATTATTCAAGAAGTTTCGTATAAGTGATACCTTCTATGTATCTACCAGGCAAAAGTAAAATAAAGCAAGATTTTTAGAAATAAAAAAGTTTATTATTTTTTCAAACAACTTATGATTCATCAGTTTTTAAATTGTCTTTAGAAATAGAATATGTCCCACTACTTTAATTGCATGTGCGTTGTTTGTGCAACAAACTCATTCAGTGAGTTTAATTTGGAAAATTCCTAATATATGTATTACTATTTATTCTGCATTTCGTATCGTCACAGAATCTTATAAACTGCTAGTGAATCACATAAACTTAATTGATTAAATGTTCGCTCAAATTTATGACTCTGATTAGACACTAAGTGTTTTGCATACAAATCATTTTATGCTGGTTGGGTCCGTTTAAAGCATTGCAGTGAATTTTATAAATGAATATTGACATTTCAATATTGCAACATTTTGCTAACACATTATCTGATAACAAAAATAAGCAAAGGAGTTTTTAAAAAGAAGGCAATTTAATTTCAGAAGTAAAGCAGCTCAGTCTCCATTCATTATGTGCAATTGAACAGATTAATCTTTGGTTGCAGTTTCATGGTGACTACTGTAATGGAAGTGGAAGAGAGTCTAGGGAAAAAGTCAGCATTGTTATCAAACAGCATCACATGCTACATGGAAATCATTCATGAGAGAAGGAGTCAATAGCAGCAAACTTCACTCATCTTATTTTAATAAAATGTCCCAGCCACCCCAGCCTTCAGTAATCACCACCCTAATTGGTCAGCAGCTATCAACATCAAAGCAAGAGCCTCTACCAGCAAAAAGATTATGACTCACTGAAAGCTCAGATAATGGCTAGCATTTTTTAGCAATAAATTTTTGAAATTAAGGTAATAAAGAAAAAATCTGCATTGGTTAGAGCTATCAGCATCCCTTCTTCATGCAGAGACTTTATCTATAGTGGATAAATCCTGTACTGAGACTTCTAATGAGAGAAAAATAGAACACAGTTGCTTCAACTTCAAGTATGCAATCAGTGTGCAAAAAAAGGAACGGCTGTCTTCCCCTCTGAGTGATATTTTCTTATACAAGTATTTCCTCTTAATGGACTAGTTGCCTCGAGTGTACTAGAGTTCCTGGTATTGTGATTATTTCTACCATGTCCTTTTTATCTTTTCTCTCAGCTCTGCCTTGGACATTCTTTGGTTTTTTATTGATCTCTGTCTGTAACTTTGGGACTTATGTCCACCTGACATGATGTTCATCCCATGGGCACTTGTTTCTGGGGAAGAGTGGTACAAGGTCATCCAAACTTTGTTTTCCAAATCTCTTGGTTATCTATACAAAGATTGTAAGGATAATGCAAAGATTGTAAGGATAACTAGAGGGACTATTAATGCAAAGATTGTAAGGATAACTAGAGGGACTTTTGAAATAGAGGGATATAATTTGAAAGCCAGGGATAAATGTATTGTTCCAATAGTCCAAAGGAAAACCACTCATACAAAAAGACAAACCCTCCTCAGGAGAATCTCTAATCCTACTCCCCAGACTTGTGATTTGCTCTTTTTTCCCCAATTTCCAAGAGTCTCATTCTTCACTCATTCCAGGGCATATTTCTGAACTCTTAAAAGCTTATTCACTACCACAAGAATTGTTCTCACTTTATGATTTATTCTTTCTGGGTACCAAAAATCCAAGGATAAAAAAGCTCACATCAGCAAATTCCAAGGTAAGGACCACCCAGTCAACAATAAAACCATGGAGAGCTGACCAGCCTTTCTCCTCTTCCTGTTGTAACTTTTAAATCCAATGTATATGTTCACATGCACACACACACACACACACACACACACATACAATTTTTAAAGAAAAAGTATTAATGTGAATCAGCATGAGAGTAGTCTAATTTCATATTAAAGAAAATTTTTCTTTTGTTAAACATTACATCGAATTCCTGGATTTCCTTAACCTTAAGATAATGTTATTTTTATTTTTATTTTTACTCCTGTTTATTTTATTTTATTTTTACTCCTGTTTCCCAACAATATGAAAAGTAACTCAAGTGTGAGAAATGCATCCCAATTAAAATGTCTCATCAGACTACAGTATTTCTGATGGGACATATTTCATTTTGCAAGTATTTGCAGAAGCTTTGAAATTAATGTATGTTTTTCTACTGTTGGATGGGTCTTGGGAAGACCAGATCTTCTCACTGATCTCTGGAAGTGAAAAAGAAGTGTGATATGGATTTATTAAACTTTTGATTTTTCCAGAGAAAATTATCTGGATAGCAAATTAATATATCAGGTACAAAAAAATTTATAGTAATACTTCCCACATAACTATATTGTAGTGGAAAAGGAATCAATGGAGGACCCTCACACTGAATATCCTGTTGAGTTGATTGGATATGTCAGGAAGAAGTAATGTGTTATATAATTATAATCTTCATCTCCTGATAAGTTGACCACATTGGTAGGCATGCTACTAGGTAGTTCCAGCTATTAGAACAAAAGTTGTTCATGGTAAAATCTGGGATTTAGCACTCTAAGCCACACATCTTTCAAATAGCTACCAGGGGACTTGGTTACTTGGTTTAGAATTAGTAAAATCTCTCATTGCGTCAGCAGAAGCAAATTAGATTTCATGTGCAAGTGTTAGTGTGGGAGAGGAACTGTTCACTCAAAAAGGTTACAACTAATGCCCAATCGAAAATAAAATATTTTTGTGTCTCATGCTGTATCATACTCATTTCCTTTCCCTAGGAGATAATTATGTGAGTCATCCAAAGTTGAAATTTATGTTTGAGTGGTTTTCTTGTGTAAAGGTAGAGCACATCTTTTCAAACAAAGAACAGGTCATACTTTTAAAATAATATTTCGGGCATTGGTGTCACTGTGATTATGGTTGCTTAGTTAAATTTCTTCCAAGTAATCAAAAATTCAGTTCTGGTCAATGTAAGATAAAGTACAGTGGAAGAGTGGAAATTTCTAAATCGACTGGAGTGATTTGCTAACCTAAGAGAATTTAATCATTCATTTGAAAAAATAATCTGGATAATTAAATATTAATTGTTGATTTTGACAATATATCTGGAATAGTTGCTTATCTAGTCTAATACAGTTAATCAATGTAATAAACAAAAAGGATTTTGCCTGCCTGAAGACCTTTCCTTCTGTGGTCGACCCTGGTCGAGTTTACAGGGTAAATGTCATTCTCCTTAGAATTGTGCCTGCTAGTGGACAGCTCCAAAAGCAAGCCAGTGAAGAATGCTTGATCAGAGATTAGAAAATGTCATTTTTGCAAAATCTCTCTACAAACTGCTGTGTTTATCTTCCCCCTGAAACAAACTGACACCAGTAACACTTTGAAAAAATCCTGAACTTGAAATATTTGTTAACTGCCTGTTCATTTTAGTACATCTGTTATATTATTATTAAACAAAGTCTAATTTATTGAAATTACTATACTATTTTCAAAAATATATGTAATCTAAATAATACATACATTCTCCATTTGTTAACAGAGCTTAACTTAGAAAAAATCCATTGTCTATTATGGTTTATAGGCTGTTTATGTTGTTTGCCAAAACAATAAAACACTGATTCATATAATCAATAAAAAATAACAAGCATTTACATGGTTGGACAAACTAGGCAACGGTTCACTGTAAACAACTGAAAAATTGTAAAAGACTAGTGAAATGAACTTCCCATAAAGGCTGTCCATGTAATGACATGTGCCAGTATACATGGCATTCCCTTACAAAATCAGAAATAATCACACGGGATAGAGATAAAGCGTAGAATCTAAGTGAATAGCAGTGGAAAGTAAAGTGTAAGGTGAAAAAACTGTTCACACATAAACGATGAACTTTGAATTTAATTCTGTTTAATGTAGTTTAAGATGACTATCACATCCAGCAAAATGTACTTGGAATTTGGTATAAGACATGCAAGATAAATCTCATTAGTTTAGTTTTTCAAGTTTAAATTCTCGTCGTGTAATAAAACTGGGAAAATCTTTATGAAATAACATTGTCAGTGCCATGATAGGGACACAGCCCAAATATTAAAAACTTTATAAAACTCTATAAAAAAATCATAGAATTTATAAATACATAACTAAGAATGATGAATTCTGGATTATAAATGATTTTTTTTTTCTCAGCTTTGCTTTTTATTAACTTACCAATATATCCTGGAGGTCACTCTTAAGTATTATACAAGAGATCTCCTTACTCCACTTTTTAGCTATGCAGCGCTCCGTTGTGTATATTTGCCACAATTTAACCACCAGTTTCATATTTATCAACATTTGGGTGATGTCCAGTCTTTTGCTGTGACAATCAGTGTCAGCAAATAGCCTTGTGCATTTGTCCTTTTGCATTTTGATGCTAGTTTCCTAGAAGTGGATGCTGGATCAAAGGGGAAAAGCATATGTAATTTTGGTAGATATTACCAAACTCCCACGCTAGGGGTTGAACCATTTTGCATTTTCACCAGCAAGTCTTTTCCCTACAGCCTCACCAGCAGCCTATGTTGAAAACTTTTGGAGTTTGCCAGTGCAATAGGTGAAAAGTAAAAAGCATTTCTAAATGCCAGGAATCTCAGCTTTGCCAATGACAGTTTACTCTATATACCTCTTCTGTAAATCGATTTGCTTTTCTAAAAGTCGCACCCCTTGAACTTTGTGTATTCTTTTCTTGCCCTACACCTTCTTTCTTTTAAAAACAGAATAAAAAAAATGTATACTATTTCTTTTTTAAAAATCAGAATCTGAGGAAATTAATTCAGGGAGACTTGGATAATTAACATAAGCACAGACCATCTCTGCTTATTTTAAATTAAAAAAGAGTTGCAAATGCAAATGGCGGTCTTCAAGGACCAGTATTTTGATATAAAGGCCATATGGCTGTTTCTTTTCTACAACAAATATGGCAAATTTAAATGCAAGCAGAGCTCCACATTGCTCTTCTTTATCCCAACTCAAATACTTCTGAGGATATAGATGCAACTTTTGGGTGTGATCAGCACTTTGAAAATATTTTGTTATCCTACAAGTCTATACAAGCCATAGATAATTTAAGGAAATTTTAAACTTTCATTCTGAATGATGACTTAGAAGCTTTTTAGAACCACTTTTTTTACTCCTGTTACATAATTTAGAACAGTAGTTTTCTCCCTAATGTGTGATTGGTTCGTGGATAAATTGCTATTTTATTTTGAGTTGATAATACAGATTCTTACTACCAAAAACCCATTTCTCTTAGAGCCAGAGATCCCAATTGTGTTTTAGCAACTAAAATATATGGAATAAATGGTGGGATTATATTTACATTGTATATAGGGCAAATAGAGCTTTACCCAGAGTGGTCATAAAGTCTTAACTTAGTGCTTTCAATAGATTCGTGTTGTTTTCCTTGGGGTCTACTATAATTCAAAGTGCGGTGAGAACATGAAGGTATATTTTCTATTTGAGGCTCTTTGAGGCTCTTTGTTCCCTTTCTCCATTTTAAGAGAGCCTATAACTTTCCCAGTATTTTATAGGCTCTCCTTGGGGGGAAAAGTCCACAGTAGATATTCTACTCTGTTGTTAAAAAGCTAATGCTGGAAACTAAAATCCCCATTTCCAGTGTGGCAGTATTTCCACTTTCTAGGGAAGCAAAAACAAATTCTGTTGGTTACTTTTCATTGATGCATGTATTCATCATTGTTTGTTTACCAAATGGCAACTCTTTTACATATATTATTTCTCTTAAACAAAATACCATAAGACAGATATTATTACATATTTATTTTACATTTAAAAAATGAGAACCTGAAAAATAAAGCAATTAACTTGTTGTCACACTGCTATTTGATCGGTGAACCTCAAATACAGTTCGCCAAAACTTTTTTATTGCACTGGGCCACTTCCCCAGTGAAGTTCTGATGTCTTTCTTAAACACTTTTATAGTTATTTCCCTGGAAGATAGAAATGGAAGGGGTTTTGTGTGTGTATGTGTGTGTTTGTGTGTGTGAGATTTTATTGTGGCCATGGTATTCCTCTATTATACTCTAAGATTGCACGTAACAGAATTATATTATTCCTGTTAGGAACAAATAAGATTGTTAACAGGAAATAACAAACTTCTGTACTTGCAGAAAACGAAATATTAAGACATCCTACTTAGTGTTAAAAATCATAGATTTTGGGAGCACCTGGATGGTTCACTCAGTTAAGCATCTGCCTTCTGCTCAGGTCATGATCTTGATGAGGGAACAGAAGGCAAGCTGAGGACAAAGCAGAAGCTGACAACACCCCCCCCCCCCATGAGATCTATGTGACATTATTCAGGCACTCCTGGCTGCCCTAAAGCTAAGGAAAGGAAAAACAAATAGTTAACTAATAGACATCAATATCCTGCAAGACTTGAGTCTCCTTCAGTTTACCCATGTCCTAGTGATTTACAAGGAAGATTTCTTATCAATAGCCTAACTTCCAGAGACCCCTAACTCCCATTTCCTAAAGCCCTAACATCGCCCTTCCCTCCATAAAATCGAGGGAGGTTGAGGCAGAAGGAAATGTAAACAAAATTTAATTTATTTCAAACCTGCAGCCCATTGATAAAGATGTGTGATAGGAGGAATGTTACCAGGAAGCTCCCATCTATCTAACAGTTAATGCCTTACTAGAAGGGTAAACAACCTTAACTTGACAATGGCAGGGCCTCAGGTATCCTGTGAGGCTTCTTTAACATATGAAAGTTCTTTCTGGAACCCTCTGTTTTTCCTTAGCTCTTCCAACCCCATACTATATAATCAGCCACCCCTCACAACCCCGGGGCAGCAGCTCTTTCTGTCCACGGGTCCTGTTCTCATACTTTAACAAACCACTATTTTGCACCAAAGACATCTCAAGATTCTTTCTTGGTCGTCAGCTCCGGACTCCACCCCACCAAACCTCACCTATATTCCAAAACTACACCAATCTCAAACTCCTGGGATTGAGACCCATGTCAGGGCTCCTTGCTCAGCAGGGAGCCTGCTTTTCCCTCTGCCTCCCCACCCCGCAACTCATGCTCATTCTCTCTCTCAAATAAATAAATAAAATCTTCTAAAAGAAAATCATAGATTTTGGAGTGAGATTGTCCTGCAGGATTGTGATCTCCTTAACTATTTGTTTTTCCTTTCCTTAGCTTTAGGGCAGCCAGGAGTGCCTGAATAATGTCACATATATCCCATGGGGGGAGCGGTTATGGGGTGTCAGCTTCTGCTTTGTCCTCAGCTTGCCTTCTGTTCCCTCATCAGGTTCACAGCCTTCTGAGTCAGATATTAGGTGTGTAGCCTTGGGTAAGTCATTTAATTTTTCTGTACTTCGATTTCTATACCTATGAAATTAGCATAATAATAAATAACTTATTGGATTGTGAAAAAGACTAAAAAAATGTATGTATATGTCCACACACAAATGCCCACATGTACATATACACTATATATGTATATCTTAGGACAGCCACTAACACATGATAACTGATCTGCTTAATAAATGTCAGTTATTATTGTAATTATTCTAAAAACAAAAACACTTTGTCAATTATTTTATACTACAGAATTTTTTTCCAATTTGCTGACAATTAGTCGCTTCTGCTCATATTTATAGAAAAAAACTTTGTCTTGTTTATGGCTGGTTCAAGATTTTATTCTGCCCTCTGGCAGACCTTACCAAAAATATTTAAACTTAATAAGCAACAATAAATAGTAATATTGTTGAAATGATAAGTATTAATGTCTCAGACACATTAAGGACCAAATGCATCATATAAAAGAGTAGAATGCAACAGACATTCTGGACTCAAACAGATTTGGATTCAAAATTTTGTTAAATAATTTAATTTATCTTAAATTTAATTTTTCCATACATAATAATAGACAGAAAATTCTACTTTACAGTGACTGTGAGATATGATGGGATCCATCATGAAAAATGGCTGGTGTATCCTTGGCAATCAAATAAATACCAGCTCCTTGTCCACTCAGAGAACCTGCCTAAGACCCTACTTGAAACAGATAACCCATCTAGGGAAGCCCAGCCAAGAGGGACTGATAATTTGTAATTGAAAATTTGGGAACAAAATTGACCATATATTATAACTTATATTTTTTTAATATTATAAAATTCACGTATTTATTTTTAAAATGAATCCTGACATACCACATACAACTTCTTAAAAGGAGTTTCTACATTGTTGCTGTGTAAATAAAATAAACAACCTATTATTTCACATATTTAATATCCAGAATATAAACCCAATAAAATAATTTTTAAAGTCTTGAAAAAATAAAGCCATTGTAAATCACTATACCCTATATATAATATTGTTTTAAAAAATCGTTCTTCAAATCTTTCTTTCTTTTTGTCAGTTCTTTCCCAAAGGACTAGACTATCTCTTAGATGTTAATCTTTCTTAACAACTAACTTGACAATACGGTGCTAAGGATTCATATGGCCAAGGACTATTATTTTTTAATGTCTTTTTTTATGTTGCATTTTTTTTTTCTGTAGGAAGGACACATTTTCTTCTTTTCTCCGGTACATATAATGAAATAGACAGTAGTGGAAATAGTCTGACTCCAGTGATGGTGAAATGAAAATTGCATCCAGCTTATGTCACGATTGTAGTCTAGGGTGACAGAGTGTTTGCACACCCTATACATTATCTTTCTCTACAATCAAATGTGTGTCTTAATTCTGAATATAGACCTTAGGCAATTATTATTCATCTTCAGGGGTAGAAAAATCTAAGCCCAATCTTTTTATGTTACCTCACTATTCCTGTTCATTAATGAAATTGTAATTTCTGTTTTAGCATTTTGTGCAGTTAATTGTTAGGTTATTAATTATAAAACTGTTTCTAATTCGTAGGAATGACATTTTAATAATATTTAATCTCTTTCCCACATTCTAGTATCTTTTATAATCATGTCTGTTTTTCTCCTTGGTTTTATTTTATTTGCAAACAAACTCAGCAGTGCTAGTTGTAATTCTAAGTTGGCCGATGTTTCTGAATCAGACACATTGCTCATAATCAACACTGTAAGGTTGAAGAAAAAAAAAATGGGTGAGAAATTTCATTCCAAATGCCGGCTGCAATCTTGAGCCTACAATCTTAAGCCTCATTTGATGTTTAATGCTTTCACAACTACTGAGTGATCATTTAAACTTTTGGTAACTGATCTTGAAGATTTTTCAGGTGGACATTGTTTTGAATATCACAAGGTGCATGATTTCTGTGATAGAATTATGCTTTCAAAGGGTTCACAATAAGGGCTTATAGCTCAATGTGTATATGGCAACAAATTGAGGCATCTCACTCCTAAGCATTTGATAACTTGCCTTTATTAAGGGAGATGTCAGAAATATTAGAGCTGTGTCATTTTACTGTTTTTCTCCCTTAAGTTAGAGGGACTTGGCTTAAATTTGCCTTGGCTTGGCTAGAATTTCCCACTATTTTATGTCTTTTGCATTGTATTTCCTGTGTAATAAAGCAAGGCTAAACAGAAATAGCTTCTTTTGCCTTTCACTTTCTCTTTCAGTGAGAATATTTTAACTTTTCCTTATTTGATTTACTAAACACATAAATAGGCTTATTTATTTAGTTGAGGGTAGACATGGGAGAGAACCCAATCAATAGTCTTGGTAACAATGTATTGCAACTAGCAGGTTCTTCAGGACTTTGTCATAGCTCTCGTGCTGCATCACACCTCAAGCTCACACTAGGAATGGGTGGATCTTATTAGCCACTCCCTAAGGAGATTTAGATTTCAAGAGAGAGAAGAGAGGGAATAAAATCAAGGTTTATTTAACTTGTTCAAAAATATTTGATTAGACTCTAGCAAAGTTGTCAAACAAATGAAAAAGCTTGATGCCCTCAAAAAGCTCCCAGTCATATCGGTATGAAAGACAATAAATAATTTATTACAAAGCATTATGATAAGAACTGTAAGTAAATAGAGGATGAGGGGAAGAAGGTATCCAGTGGGTCATCTTAAGCTAAGGGATCCATACACGGAAGTTATGGGGCTGTGAACTTGAAGGAAAAGAAAAATCATCATTTTCACTAACCTCTTAAGAAACACCATTTCCTTCAATTTATTAATATAGGCAATAGATCACAGTAGTATTAACAGTGTCTGCTTTATCACCAACATAAATCACAGACACTTTCATATCACATTATAGTTGCTTTATTATTCTGCATTTTTAATGGTTATCTCTATGTTAAAATTCTGGTACTGATTAGACCTATCTCTAAATATTTAAATTTCTCTTAATAAAGTATTTTTTTTAATTTTTGGAATTTTATTTGAATTATTTGCTTTATTATCCTTTAAATTTTATTTCATGCATTAAAAAATCATTCTCAGAAAAGGTTCATAGGTTTCACAAGACTGCCAAACAGGCACATGACACAAGAAGTAATCAAGCATTTCTGGTCTAGAGATAGCTTTTAGGTGGAAAAGAGAAGAAAACTAAACAAGAAATGTTCAGGAACACCAAAATTGACGGAAATGAGAAAGAGAAAAAAACTATAGAGATTGAAGAAGAAGAAGGAAAGAGAAGAAACAACAAACGAGAGAGAAGAAAAATACAGTTTCAAGAAAGAGGGACCACTCAGCAAAGCAAAGTGTGGGGAGAAGCCAAGTTGTGTGAGAAAAGAAGAGTGGTTATTGGATTTGGTAATTTGCAAAAAAGTGAGGAAACAAAATCTCAGAGACCCTACATGCGTTGTCCTGAGTTAAATGGCATTAGGTGACAGAGCCCAAAGCCCCATTTAACATTTAAGGATCTTGCTTTTCCCTAGTCCACACTGCACCCAAGGGAATAAAACTGAAAATTTTGTTGGGGTCAGATTGACTTAAGTGGTTACATACCTAAGAGGATTCTCTTTTCTTATTAAGACTTAATTGCCTACACTCACAAAATCATTTCCTGCTGGAATCAATCGCTTTTATGCATACAAAGCTCCAACTTAAAATGCAAACATTGACTTTGATAATAGCAGTTTCTTTTTACAATTGAAGGTCAGGCCATCCTCTAAAATACCTCCAGTGAAAAGATGACACTGGACCTGGCATACTTCCATTATGGGCTCTTTTTAGGATTAAAACTTCCATAAGAAACCTCTTTTTAGGAGACAAATTCCTCTGCACATCAAATTCATTGTTACCAGTGTCTCATTTGGAATGATTTCACTGGTATTTTTTTCATTTGTATGAGTGAATGTATCATACAAATTCCACTGAGTACTTTGGATATGAAAAGAATCTGAAAGCAGAGGATCTTAAGGCAAGAGGAAGTAGAAACAAGTTTCTTCATCCTTACTGAACACCTGCTAAATGAATTTAAAATTAAGAGCAATAAGTTCAGCATCATTAAGAATATATATATATGATATATATATATGATGTATATAATTTTTATACTTTCGTGTTTAATTTTGTGAACATCTACTGTCAAGTAACAGACTCACATATGTTCTAATTGTTGTTTTACACAAAAATTAAAAATTGAAAATGTGATTCGTTGAGTTTATGATGAATTTCACTGGAGTCTTTGAATAATTTACCCTAATCATATTAGCTAAAGTCACTTAGCAGTGAGTAATAAAAGTGGCCAGGCTGCTCAAATATCAAAGAAATACACTATCTCCACGGTAACATCTGCCTTAGCAGAGA
Organism: Ursus maritimus; assembly: GCF_017311325.1. Classification (NCBI taxonomy): domain Eukaryota; kingdom Metazoa; phylum Chordata; class Mammalia; order Carnivora; family Ursidae; genus Ursus; species Ursus maritimus. Next base: position 19,837,367 of record NW_024426552.1, read on the forward strand.
GAGCTACATAGGTTAACTGTATATACACAGATATGTATGTATGTATCCACAACTGATGAATGCATGAATTGTGATGGATTTTTTTTTAAACTGTGATCTTCAGAAGTCTTCAGCATTGCAGACTTCTCATTTTGTGAAAATCTCAAGCATGAAAAAAATATATATATTTTTTCCACCATGGGATATAATATAACTGCTTAGAAGTGATGCTTTGCAAGGCTGATGAAACATTTGGGATCAGGAGGGCTCCCCAGAAGGGTTTCACCTCAAAGAACTTTCTGGACTAAAATTAGCAAGGCCATTCCATTCCACAACATTTCCCAAATTATCTCTCTTCTTGAGAAGAATAACTATTAACTGTGAAGGCAATTGCATTCACAGATTCGTTGAAAAGGGGAGGCTACAGTGATACTATACTGTATGGAAATAGATAAACCAAATTAAAAAATAATAAAAACACACATTTAGAATTTAATGAATATAAGTACCATTATAAAATGAAACTTTGATTAACTCCATGTTATAACTTTGTTATAAATAATATTTTTTCTTCTAGAATAGAAACAGAACATAACCCTTGGGGTTTTCCACAAATCATCATTTCACGCTTGCCCCTGAATTGTTCTCTTCAGAGCTATTGCTTGAGATACAAATATTTCTCTTGAATGTATATGATTTGCTGATGTGATCTCTTTTCTTCCTTCTGTTGTCCTCCGACTGCAAAAAGAATGGTGCCAAAAAATATCAATATTTGAATTAGCCTAAGGAATTAACAAAATCTCAACTGCTGGAAGCAAGAGATGAGAGAGTTCTTGCTGTGTAAGCAAACCTGCTCCATGTGGTTCGGAACACATCTCTGCATCCTTAGCTTGTTTTGAATGTGTATTACTTTGTAAATAACAGGAATGAATAAAATCCACAGGCAGCAAAAGATAGCTAACTTTTCAACTCTTTTTCTAAAATCATTGATGACCACGGTATTTCTATTTTCAGTCAGGCCCCAAATTGCACTGACATAAGCATTAATAGAAAAACAAATGTTGGAACTGGAAGAAACAATATAGTTCCCCTTAACTTTAAATGGATTGTTGAATTGTATCATACAACTGACCCAGACATCTTTAAAGTGATACTGTTACTCAAATATAAAAATTCATGCCAGATTAGTAATTTCTGACCCACTGACCTCAAATAACAGAACAGACAAGGGCCAAAATGGTTGAAATTTTCTCAAATCTGATTCACTGCTAGCTACTCATTTTAACAAGTTCACACATGTGGAGGATTTAAACCACTGTCTCCTCCATAGTAAGAACCTAATAAATAAGAAGAACCACTTTATTATTGTTTTTGTTATAATTACCATCAGATAACTATTTTTCTTGTCCATGTATGCAAATGATTATTAACATCAAGGGATTTGACAAACCATAGGATATTTGTATTAGCATACCTCATTCATAGCTGACCACATTCTCCTTAAAATAGTAATTTTCATGAAATTAAGCAGTGCTGCTCTATATTTTGTCCAGATAAAATAAAAGTAAAAAGAGAAGCAAATGGAAAACAATGTGGAGAAATGACAGGAGAAAAATAGTTTCAGGAACACAAACTTTAGAAGAAAGTTCTTTTTAAGATAATTAGAAACTTAAAGGTCCTGTCAAAATGTACTTTGTATGATTTAAGATAAAATCCTTTAAAAGGGGGTATAATATCCAATACATTATCCTATCAACTGCTGTATCTAATTCCTGTTATTTCAGGCAAGATAATTGTGTGGTAAACAGCATTAGCTATTCATTAGCTGTAGCTGTTCTTGCTGATTCTTTCTCAGGTGGGAAGATTTAATTTAGTGACAAGAAAAGTACTGCAGATCAACTCTGTCATATGAACTAAGTAAATAAAAAGATAAGTACAAAAAATTCATACACTCATGAAATGGCCCACATTAGAAAATGCAGTCTCTGAAATTTAGTTGTCACTGATATAATACTCTACACTAGTTAGATTGATAGATTAGTAAGTAATGTCATTAGTACTTAATGCAGTATTTTGGTAAGAGCAATCAGTAGATATGTCACAGACTGTAGGGGATCACCAACACGTTAATTAAATAGCGTCACACTTTCTTATCCATTATCAATACTATTAACATGTTTAATTGAACCAAACTCCTCTTACTTCATTACTGCCTTAAGATGTTTGTTAATAGTGAAATCATGATTGAGTTTCACATGGATGTATGAAGCTTATCGTTTCCTTTCTTAGTTATAACAAAGGTTAACTGAAACTTTTCACATAATTTCTTTAAGTAAATGCATAAATTTTGTTTTGTTTTGTTTTTTAAAGTAGGCTCCATGCACAATGTAGGACCCAACACAGGGCCTGAACTCACAACCCTGAGATCAAGACCTGAGCTAAGATCAAGAGTCAGAAACTCAACTGACTGAGCCACCCAGGCAACCCTAAATGCATCAGTTTTTTTTTAATTGATCTAATAATATCTTTGTTTCTCCTTTGTGGAAATGAACAAAACAGGGAATCTCAAGTGATTTTTCTTATTATTCTTTTATATGCATTTGCCTTTCATATATAGTTTATAATGATGCATATTATATAAATAATTATTTTTATCACTTGCCTATTCTTAAAATATTCCACTCAGAACAATTGTGGATGAAATTAAATGTCATAGGAAAAGTAGGTTTATATAGAAAAAAATATATAGATAGATAGATCTCTACAAGATTTAAATAATTGATTTGGATTTATGTAAATTAACCCACATATTTCTTAAAAATATACTTGAACTTATTTTCTTTTTTGAAAAATAGCACAGCAGAAAAATAGCTGATTTGCTGAACCTGGACATTTCTCTATCACTTCAGATAACTTTTTTGAAATAAATGCAGGATAGATAGGAAAGGAAAAGATCATTATTAACTTGAAAAAGAGAAATCTAAGGGGAGCTATAATGACTTTTATAGAAGATAGTTGTAGAATCATTATATTCATTACAGACACCTTTTCTGTGTTGTTCAAGATGACTGGTGAACATAAATTTAAAAGAGGAATTTTTCAATTCAACACAGAACAGTCTCCCTTCCTTCCTCCTCCTCTTTTTTTCTTTCTCTTTCTTTTTCTTCCTTTTCTCTCATTCCATCTTTCTTTCCCTTTGTCTAATTTCTTTTTGTTCTTTTGATTTTCCTTTTGTTCTAAAAATAAAACGCATTTGAGGAAATTGGATAACTCCTTAAAATACACAGGAAATAGGTATGAGATTTTATAATCTCAAAATTCAAAGATAAGAAAAGTACATAATTTTAAGTTTCTTAATCACACAAATATAACAACATATTCATTGATTTTCAGAGGAAAAAAAAAACTAATATTAATTAACAATGGGGAGAAAAGGTAGGAGTGCCTGGGTGGCTCAGTTGGTTAAACATCTGACTCTTGATTTTGCCTCAGTTCGTGATCTCAGAGCATTGAGATTGAGCCCCATATTTGGCTCCAGACTGGGTGTGGAACCTGCTTGAGATTCTCTCTCTCCCTCTCCCTCTGCCCCTCCCTCCCTGCTCTCTCTCTCTCAAATAAATAAATAAATCTTTAAAAAAAAATAACAATGGAATGAATGACTAGCAATAGCAAATTTGTTCCATTTCTCAATGCATTTTTTTTAAGATTTTATTTATTTATTTGACACAGAGAGAGACAGCCAGTGAGAGAGGGAACACAAGCAGGGGGAGTGGGAGAGGAAGAAGCAGCCTCCCAGCAAAGGAGCCTGATGTGGGGCTCGATCCCAGGACTCTGGGATCACGCCCTGAGCTGAAGGCAGATGCTTAACCACTGAGGCACCCAGGCACCCGTAATTTATAAGTTACTTAAGAGAAAGATGACATTGAGAGGGATCACACTGGAGAAAAAGAGGGTAGTCAATGGGCTACTGCATTAATTCAAGTGAGAGATGAGGAAAGCTAGACTGAGACAGGAGCAGTAGTAGTAGTAGAGGACATGGAGCATTTGGAACAAAAGCTCTGCTATTTGATTAGGTATAAGGTGTGAAGGACGGGGAGGAATCCATAACACTTTTCCAAGTTCCTTAGAGGGACAAATAGATGATATCATTCACAAAGAATGCCCTTTGTAGTGAGTAATGTAGATGAGAAGAGTTCAGTTTTGTAGAAGATGAGTCTAAAAATCCTGTGGACCCCACATGGTGGTGGAGGAGAGAGGTTCAATATGCCAGCGGAAATCAGCATTTGGAATTCAGTAGGAAGACCAAGCCTAGTGAAATAGTTCGTTTTTCAAATTGTGGATATGAGGGAAGTCTTTCAGGGAAAAAGACAAAGGAAAGAAAAGCCCCAAGGAGAAAAGACGGGAAACAGTGATGTCTACCAGCAACCAGATGAGGTGCTGTACAGGAGATAGAGAAGTCCAGGAAAGACATAAATCTGTTATAATAGCAACATCTGGAAGGTGCTCAACCCACTGAATTCCTTTTAAGTGGTAAGAATTCTGTATCCTTTAATGCATTGTATATGTTCTATTTCATATAGACATCTTAGGGAGACTATTTGCCAGGTTTCAGAAATAAGTTGGGATCCTTAAAACATGTCCTTTGGAGGAATTCCTTTACCCTTATGGTGGAAGCAGCTGAAAAACAGCCCTCTGTACAAAGTGGCAAAGAATAAGTGACATAGGTATTTGAAGGATAGGAGATCAGAGTAACCACATATACTTTATGTGCTTTCCAAGAGAATATTAATAGTATTATTAATAATAATGACAATGGTAATGTTAATAAAGCACTTATGTAGTACTTCTTATCTGCTAGGTATCATGCTAAGCCCTTTATATATTTCAACTCATAATTTCATAGTAACTCTGTGAGAGAGTAACTATTATTTTTCCAATATATTTGATGGGGAAACTGAAGTAGGAAGGGATAAAAACTTTTACCATGTTCATATTGTAAGCTAGCAAGTGACATGGGATTTAAAACCAGGCAATTTATCCCCTAAGGCTATGTTCTTTACATACAGCCCCACATATTAATCAATTTATAACAACTATGTTCCTTTGTGCTTTCAATATGCGTTCCTTTATTAATTGCATAATTATGATGCAATTATTGCACAGATGTAAACAAAATGATGTGATAACAATGACAAGATCAATGTTGGCAGTAGCTGCTATGACTACTGTATATTACTATCATTCAATGAGTACAACAAATTCCATGCTAAGGTTTTGCCTACATTATAACTTGCTAAGGTAGGTGTTGTTAGTAATCATTTATCAGGAAGAGAAAAATTCGAAGTATAATCAATGAAATACTTTGTCCAGAGTGGTAAGCGGCATAGACATGGTTGAGCCTATACCCTAAAGCCTCAGCTGCTTAGCACTGCATTCTGCCCCACAGTAAAGGGGAAATACCACCCACAATGATATGACTTAGTTCTGATGTGTAATGACTGATTTAAAAGCAGAAGTTGATGGAGGAGAACACTGGGTGCCTAAAAGGAGGTATTCAGCAGTGATTTAAAGCAAACAATGACTGGAATACTGGTGACACTCTGCACACACTTCATCAAATTGCACCACATTAGCTGCTGGAAGAGTTCAGTGCACTCAAAGCAATTTGACTGGATGACACGGGGCAGTAACTGCCTAGCTCTATATTTGCACTTACCTCATAGTGTTATCATTACCTATTTAGATGTTTATCTAATGACCCAGACTGCAAACTCTAGACTTCAGGCATTATATCTTATTCTTTTTTTTCCCCCTAAAGGTTAGGAGTGGCCCAGTACATAGTAGGGACTTTGTACTATTTGGAAAATGCTGATTAAATTGGTGCATCAGATATATTATTTTACTTTGTAGTGATTTTTATGCAAAAAAGATTTACCAAAGTCGCTTAAATTTACATTTCTCATAAAAAAATTCAGCGAAGATGTGAGGTAATGCACTTATGTTCTCTTATGTCTTAGAAATATAAATATATTTTAACTAAGCAATTCATTTCATCAATGTTATTTCACTATTGCATTTCCCTTTCATTTAATGTTTTTTTCTATTTTTCATGTTTTGTAGTTAAACATCTTAAACATTATTATAATGAAGTGAAAAATATTATTTAATAGCTGTATAGAGTAGAGTCAGTTTCATATTTTCTCAACTACCTTGAATGGCAACAGCAATGAGATGAAGTGGCATTAAGAGGACAAAAATAGATACAATATCAAGTCAATATTTGTAGAGATGTCTCTTAAGAGTAAAAATTTATCTTGTGAAAATAAAAAGAAAGTTAAAAGATGAAAGATGAAAAAAATAATGTGAAATAAATAGAAAACACACTAAATAGCTACATTTATTTGGAAGAGAATTATTTCAAGTCTGAATAAATTCCCAGAAACATATAAACTACCAAAACTGAAATAGGAAGAAAGAGAAAACTTGAACAGACCAATAACCAGCAAAGAAATTGAACCAGTAATAAAATAATCTCCCAACAAAGTCCAGGGTCAGATGGTTTCACAGGCAAATTCTATCAAACCTTTAAAGAAGAACTAATGCCTATTCTTTTCAAACTGTTCAAAAAATAGAAGTGGAAGGAAAACTTCCAAATTTATTCTAGGAAGCCAGGATTGCCCTGATTTCAAAACCAGATAAAGACTCAACCAAAAAAGAGGACTACAGGCCAATATCCCTGATGAACACGGATGCAAAAAGTCTCAATAAAATACTAAAAACTGAACCCAACAGTACATTAAAAGAATCATTCACCACAGTCAAGTGGGATTTATTCCTGGGCTGCAAGAGGCATTCAATATTCACAAATCAATCTCAAAGTGATCCACTCCATTAATCAAAGAAAGGATAAAAACCATATGATTCTTTCAATAGATACAGAAAAAGCATTTGACAAAGTACAACATTCATTCATGATAAAAACCCTCAACAAAGTAGGGTTGGAGGGAACATACTTAAACATAATAAAGGCCGTGTAGGAAAATCCACAGCTAATATCATCTTCAATGGCCAAGACTGAGAGCTTTTCCTCTATGATCAGGAACAAGGCAGCGATGTCCACTCTCACCACTGCTATTTAACATAGTACTAGAAATCCTAGCCATAACAATGAGACAACACAAAAAATAAAAGCCATCCAAATCAGGAAGTAAGAAGTCAAACTTTCACTATTTGCAGATGACATGATACTCTATACGGAAAACCTGAGAGATTCCACCAAAAAAATGCTAGAACTGATACACAAATACAGTAAAGTTGCAGGATACAAAATCAACAGACAGAAATCTGTTGCATTTCTATGCACCAATATGAAGCAGCGGAAAGAGAAATCAAGGAATTGATCCCATTCACAACTGCATGAAAAACCGTAAGATACATAGGAATAAAACTAACCAAAGAGGTAAAAGATCTGTTCTCTGAAAACTATAGAAAACTTATGAAAGAAATTGAGGATGACACAAAGAAATGGAAAAACATTCCATGCTCATGGGTTGAAAGAACACACATTGTTAAAATGTCTATACTGCCCAAAGTGATCTACTCATTTAATGCAATCCCTATCAAAATACCATCAGCATTTTTCACAGAGCTAGAACAAACAATCCTAAAATTTGTGTGGAAGCAGAAAAGACCCTGAAATAGCCAAAACATCTTGAAACAGAAAAGCAAAGATGAAGGTATCACAATTCCAGACTTCAATAAGTTATATTACAAAACTATAGTGATCAAAACAGTATGGTACTGGCACAAAAACAGACACATAGACCAATAGAACAGAATAGAAAACCCAGAAATGAACCCACAACTATATGGTCAATTAATCTCTGAGAAAGCAGCAAAGAATATCCAATGGGAAAAAGACAGTCTCTTCAACAAACGGTGTTGGAAAAACTGGACAGCAAGATGCAAACAAATGAAACTGGGCCAATTTCTTACACCATACATACACAAAAATTAATTTGAAGTGTATTAAAGATGTAAATGTGAGACAGAAAACCATCAAAATCCTAAAAGAGAACACAGGTAGCAACCTCTTTGACCACAGCAACTTCCTACTGGATATGTCTCTTGAGGTAAGGGAAACAAAACATTATCTATACAAAACATATCTATCCATCTATCATCTATCTATCTATCATCTATCTATCTATCATCTATCTATCATCTTTCATCTTATTTATCTACCTATCACCTATCTATCTATCACTTCTTTATCCATTTATCCGTTATACATATATATATATATATATATGTATATCTTACACATGTACACACACACACACACACAAGCACTGTCAAATTATAAGAGAGGGATGGAAACATAAAATGACTCGTAAGCCTTTGCTGGTTGCTAATGTGCATGGTTTACACTCACATATCACACAAATCACATTGTCAATCTGGCAGTGAGGTAGAGAATATTATTTTCTCTCTACTGTGGTCCTGCAAGTCACATAACAAAGAACAGTAATGTGTAAATCCTCTCACTGGAAAGGAGGAAATGTGATTTGGAGTGATGATATAGTTTTCAAAATTTTAAACTTAAAAAAATATAGTATGATTATCAATATTATCTCTTACTAAATTTTTCTCAAAGTAATGATTTTTACTCTATTTTTAATTAATTTATTTATTAGTTTTGAGAGAGAGAAGGAGAGGGACCATGAGCTGGGGGAGGGACAGAGCGTTAGGGAGAGAGAATCTTAAGCAGACTCCACACTGAGTGTGGAGCTGAATGCAGAGCTCGACCTCACAGCGCTAAGATCCTGACCTGAGCCAAAATCAAGAGTCAGATGCTTAACCAACTGAGCCACCCAAGCAGCCCATGTCAAAGAAATTATTTTTAAAGCTGTAAAATATTTGAAGCTATGGCTATTTTATAGCAAATATTTACAAATTTTGGCTAAATAATTACTGTTTATATACATTATAGAATTTTTTTGATTATTCCTCAGGATAAACAAATAGATAAAAAAGCTTAATCAAGTGAAAAACTATTCATGGTTCTAGATAGATATTGCTATGGTTTTCTTTTTTTCAAAAGACTAACCAGTATTTCCTTCAACCAACAATTTTTGAGAATATCAGTCTTCTCTCTCTTTACAATAGCTGAGTTTTATTTTCTATTATTTTTTCCAGTTGGGAGGATGAAAGATTATATAATTTTATCACTATAACATGATGTTTTTAATTTGCATTTCATTAATTATCAATGGAAATCCTATTGGTTTATACAGTTGTTTTTTTCATCTGTGACTTATCCATGTACTTTTCCATCTTCCATGGTAAATTTAGCATTTTTTGATTAATTGTTTTAAAAACTTAAAAATTATGGAAAATAATAATTATTTTGTCATACCTTATTGCATTCTTTCTTAGTTTAACATTTTATTTTTATTCTAGAATCCATCCCTTGTTGATAGATATTTATTTAGAAAGATTGTGTTAGCCAGTAACAAAAAATAGACAATCCAGCCTATATTTGGAAGCACAGTTTTTGAGCAATGCAGAGCTGAGAATGTGATAGGCCATTGGTCATAACCTAAAGAAAATAATGGGATCCAACCCAAATCCCAAAATTAAGTTCTGCTGGTGTACTGAGCAGCTTTTATAGTAGCATGTAGGACCAGTCCATGCAACCTTTTTACTAGGTTAATATTTTCTGCAAACCTACAGGAAACTATCACTCCATCCTCATTGTTCTTACTGCATCCATTGCTCTCTTCACAAATGGTCACTGGAGGAGCATGGAAATTTTGCAAAGGAACATAATTAATATGCCCTTTGACTTTTGTGTAGCTAAAATTCTTAGGTGTAATTTAAATTTAAACTAATTTAATTCGGTTTCACTAATTAGTTCCTAGTTTCAAAGAAAACAGGCTGGTCAAGGCAGTGAAGTGGTAAGTTATCCTGCTTAACAAGTAAAACCATATCTCCTGTGGATGGACACATTTACGATGTGAAGGAATGTTTAATTCTCTTTGCAGGCTGCCAAGGGAGGAGTTATGCGAATCTCTAGAATTTGAGAAGATGATAGGTTTGAAAAGACACAGTGACTCCCTGCAAAGGAGCCCTGAGGATTGAGACGTTGAATAGAGGACTTCCTGTAGGTGTATGGATTGGAAATTCAGTGATATATTGATAGGTAAGTTTTTGTTTTCTGTGTTATAATTTCATTGGTCTTTAATAAAGTGAGTTACCCATAACAACCTTGTTTTAATCTTACTATGACCAATTCAAATGAATAAACTTATCAGAGAAGAAGAAAGATCAACAGAGGGGAAATGGAAATAAAACATTATTGATATAAGTATAATCTATTAAATTTTATAATTTTACTATAGCTGTTGACCTAAAAAGGCTAACAATATGATCATACTATTAAATAATATTTATTGGGGCACCTGGGTGGCACAGCGGTTAAGCGTCTGCCTTCAGCTCAGGGCGTGATCCCGGCATTATGGGATCGAGCCCCACATCAGGCTCCTCCGCTATGAGCCTGTTTCTTCCTCTCCCACTCCCCCTGCTTGTGTTCCCTCTCTCACTGGCTGTCTCTCTCTGTGTCAAATAAATAAATAAAATCTTTAAAATAAATAAATAAAAATAAAATAATATTTATTAAATAGTAGATAATTATTTTCTTTTTCTCTAAAAACGTTTTTCTTAAGAAATAGTGGTCTGTGATATTGACTTAAGAAGAAGCTTCTTTGGGGTGCCTGGGTGGCTCAGTCGTTGGGCATCTGCCTTTGGCTCAGGGCGTGATCCCAGTGTTCTGGGATCGAGCCCCACATCAGGCTCCTCTGCTGGGAGCCTGCTTGTTCCTCTTCCACTCCCCCTGCTTGTGTTTCCTCTCTCCCTGGCTGTCTCTCTCTCTTTCTGTCAAATAAATAAATAAAATCTTTAAAAAAAAAAAAAAAGCTTCTTTGTATCTTTATTTTTAATTTTTTTATTGAAGTATAATTGACCTACAATATCCCATTTGCTTCTGGTTTATAAAGAGGGCTCTCTTTATCTTTACATAATATTGCAGTCAATTCTCTTCTTAGGCATATGACATATGATTTAATTATTTCTGTCATTTGATTATAATCTATAGATTGGTATTAGAATGAATTTTTGAAGATATTTTTGTGAGAATGAGAAGCAATTTAACTCTTAATGACTTTACATTCATGAATTTTGTATGATGAAAGTCATTGAATACTGCCAAGAGATGAAATTGTTTCCAATCAGGATGGGCTTGGTAAAGATGAAGGCAAGTAGAAGAACTTGAGTCATTTTCAAGAGGTAAAATCTATAGAATATGGTTATGAATAGATTATTCCTTTCTCAAATAACTAGATGGATTGTAGTGGCAGAATAAATGAAGCTTGTGGAAGAAATTGGTCCTTTTAACATGGTTTGGCCCCTCTACATTTTCTAAAGCATGTTATAAAGAAAAAAATCTGATATTTTAAAAATCTGGTAAATAATAACAAGTAGAAAATTGATACGGGGCGCCTGGGTGGCTCAGTTGTTAAGCATCTGCCTTTGGCTCAGGGCGTGATCCCAGAGTCCTGGGATCCAGCCCCGCATCGGGCTCCCTGCTCTGCTGGAAGCCTGCTTCTTCCTCTCCCACTCCCCCTGCTTGTGTTCCCTCTCTCACTGGCTATCTCTCTCTCTGTCAAATAAATAAATAAAATCTTTAAAAGAAAGAAAGAAAGAAAGAAAGAAAAAGAAAGAAAGAAAGAGAAACTTGATACAATTTTTTAGAAATTATGTGATCGCATTTCTTTTTGCAAAGGTCAGGCTCTGAAGTCAGGTTAGATTATCATAAGTGAGTATGTGTTTTGTGTGTAAATACACAAGTGCATGTCATCACCAACCTTCCTAGAATTGGCTTAACAGACAAGTCATTTTGTTTTATTGTATTTCTCATCTTTAAGAACAAAGATCCTAGATTTCTTCAGTTAGTTTGATTATAAGATGCTTTGATGAGTAAAAAAGACTCATATATTGAGAGAAAGTAAGCACTCTAGTAAAATAGAAAGACATAAATGGCTAGAGTAGTTTGCAGCACTTAATCTTGTGGGTGTCTTGTATGCACACTCAAGAAAATGATATGGAAGACCTCCTGCAGTCCACAGAACATTGGATGTAATTTAAATTCATGCTGCCACCTGCTACTACTGCCTTTGTTACTATGCACTGTAATGACTAGATACAACATTTACCAGTGCTTGATAACACTGGGGGAAAATGGATGTTTTCTTTGTAACTGCTCTGCTATTTTTTTTTCTTATTCAAAACAAAAACATCCATCAAATCCCAAGAAGCATAAATATTTCCTATTAAACAAGAATGTATGGAGAGGGAAAAACAACTTCATAAGAATGTGATCTTTAATTCCTTTTCACTCTTTTCATTGCTAGAATTAGAAATAGATGAAAGAAATTTCTGGGTGTTCTTTTGGTGGCATGCTGGCACTGTCCACTGGACCTTCCAACATTACTGATTCTATGGGGTTCTGCAACTTTGATTGGCTTTCAATTGCCTAGAATATTTTATAACTCTAAAGATTCAGAATTTAAGATGCAATAATACAACAGTAATATAAATTATCATTGTCAATAGCACTGTAATTAAATTTTGTGCAGTAGAGTTCAATTGGTGTTCATCCTATAGAAAATATGATCCCAGTAGCTTCTCTTCTGACCAGACTGACATTTATCAACCTTTTCCAATACCAATGCCTGCCCAAACTTCAAGTTGGCTTCTACAGATATTTAATAATAGTTTGTTCATTTGTTGGTAAAATCGCCATAGTATCTCTTCCAACCAAATTTCTTCTGCTTTTCTCAAGCTTACTTCTGCTCAATTTATTCTTAAACAGCGATTCCTTATTTGTTATCGCTATTCTTGTTCCTTCTACTTCCACCACCATTGCTACAATAGCTCAGAAAAGTTCCTGAAAAACAAAAAGAAATACGACCCTAAGTGTAGCATTTTATTAACCTCTAAGGTATAAATCAGCTTCACTTTTCTAAAGCAAATTCATTTGAGCATTCCTAATTTGTGTGTGTGTATATATATATATACACACATATATATTGTCATTAAGATATATATATATGTGTGTATACATATGTAACAGAATATACACATAAAAACTCAGCATTAAAATAATTAGATTTTAATTTAGTCTTTGTTAAGTTATGAAAGTCAGATGTTCACAAAATAGGAAGGACTTAGGGGAAAATATTGCTGATCCAACATTGCTAATCAATCGGTTACTTTAGTTTACTGCTTTATAAATGACATATATTTTTTGTTATCTAGAAATGATATAAAATATTTCTCCATATGTTTTCAAGTGAACAATGTGATAGGTTGACAACTTTTTAATTAACTTAGAATTTGACTGCTACATCCATCTAGTACTTGCCAGTTTCTATATGAATGGAGGTACTTATGTGCAGTGCTTATTAACTTTGAATTTTCAGATATCTTGACAGGAGGAAATTAAGAATATAATTTTCCAAAGGTTAGTTAATGATGGTTAATAAATTTTGTCATGCAAATATGAACTCCCCAAAATGATTAAATTTCCCAACAATGCATACTGAGCTGGTAAATTAAAACTTACCTTTTATTTATAATGTTAAATTGTCAATCAAACTGAAGGTTATTCAACTGTAGAGGCATGTAAGTGTCTATATATATTTGAATTTTTTTCCATTTGAAGGCTACTAAGGATTTAGTTTTAGCCATTTTTAGTTATCCCAATGAGAGTTTTGATATAAAGATAAAATACATTTTTACCCTGACCTAAATCTTTCTAATGCTTACTTAAGGTAAGGATCAGGAGTAAATTAGGCATTCTGATTAAATTTTATTAAATCATTCACTCCACAATCTTTCTCCTTATTGCCTGTAGACATTGAGTCAGTTTACTTTATTCTAATTTTTATTCTATTTATTCCAGCATAAGAAGGATAGAAAAAATAATTGACAATATATGTATTAGCCAGATTTTAAGTTCATGTGCACTAGGGATATTTAATAAAAATATCTGTCTGTTCCTCTTTCCATCCAAAATGATTCAAAGTTAATAATCTTTTCTTATTTCTTTTTTTCTCCTTCTCTCTCTTCTATACCTGCCCTCATTTCCCTTTGATACAATTCTAAAGGGGAGTAGTAATAACTTATTACAAAGCCACACTATGAAAATGACAAACATAAGGACAAACAAATAACAACACAAAATAAGAGATATAGAGAATAATAAAAATACTAAATATCTAGGAACCTATGATCATATTACGGAGGTCTAGTATTAAATTTAAGTCTGAGCTCCCCAGCAGACACACAACCACACCCAATCCCGCCTATCCTCACCACCATCCTCCCCAAGAAAACATGAGGGTCGTAGCAACCTTGCTCTTCTGTTGGCTTGTTCAGTTTCCTGATGAGCCATACCTCTGTCTACAACTTTGTACAAGATGGCAGATGACATCTTTACCGAGCTGATCAACACTTTCTTCTATTTCCTTTTCAGAGCTTCATTATGTTCTAAAGTTAATATATGGCCTTTAGTGAAAAAACAAATCACCACAGGAGCTAAATTATGAAAAGTCAAGCATTTTTACAACCTACTCATATCTAGCTTAGGTAACTTTATAAATTTTTCTTGGGGCTGTGCTTTTAGAAGTATGCCCTTTATTTTTACACTGTGATTTAAAAAAAAATTAATCATGACCTTCTACGTAGAATAACCCTTCATATTTCAGCCACATAATTCTTTAATAGTTGCCTTTATAAATGTATCTATGCCACTAACTTTTGTCACCATAAGGCAGAAAGAATTTAGTATCTGAGAGTGCACATCACCAGAGAATCGAGTTACAGTATCAGATTTACTAGTGATTTCTTCATGGAATTAAATAATTAATTTTAGGACATAAAATAAAAGCTTCTGCAGTTTTCCTCATCCTGTGTGTTCCAGGATGGAGGTGACCCTGCTGCTACCATTTGCATCCTTCCAGACTATTAACTATATTTGCACCTCTGTTGTGCAAGTTCTCTCTTCCGTTGCCCTGCTTCATAGAGTGTGTTCGTGGAAAATATCTTACTCTTCCTTTTTTGGAATGTCTTTTCTTCCCCCCCCCCATACCCCTCCCCCAGCTTACTTACTTGATATGTGACATAATTTTACCTGTCTTTTGTACTGAAAATTACATCACTGAAATTCATGTAACTTCATATCTTCCACTTTCATCACAGTTACGTCTTCCTAAAATATTCAGATGATTTCAAAACAAACCTCAAACAGGGGCGCCTGGGTGGTTCAGTCGTTAAGCATCTGCCTTTGGCTCAGGGCGTGATCCCAGAGTCCTGGGATCCAGCCCCGCATCGGGCTCCTCTGCTGGGAGCCTGCTTCTTCCTCTCCCACTCCTCCTGCTTGTGTTCCCTCTCTCCCTGGCTGTCTCTCTCTCTGTCAAATAAATAAATAAAATCTTTAAAAAAATAAAAAAAAAAGAATAAACCTCAAGCAAATGCTGACGTGGATACTGAAGAACAGGGATTATCCTAAGAAATTTACTCATATATTCTTAAAGCCCTTTAGATTAACATCATAAACTCATTTTATAGGAGAGAAAACTTTTTCTTAAAGAGTCTAAACTTTAAGGGCTCCTGGGTGACTCAGTGGGTTAAGTGACTGCCTTGGACTCAGATCATGATACTCAGTAGGAGTCTGCTTCTCCAGCTTCCTCTGCCCCTCCCCCCTGCTTGTGCTCGCTACTGCTCTCTCTCTCTCTCAATCGCTCGCTCTCTGTCAAATAAATAAGTAAAATCTTTTTTAAAAAAGTCTAAATTTTAAAGGATAATTGGGGATATTTATCTCAGGCATATTTGATTCCAGACTCCAGAACTTTTTATTAAAGAAGCTTCAGAACCTTGCTCGGAATCACATACCTGAGAGTCACAGACTTTTGTCCTTGTATCAGGTCTCACGCGTCCTATGTGTGCAGTCGTCCCTTTTATATTCTAGCAGATGACCTCTGCAGAAGAATGAGGTATCTTTGCAAAGCTCTCCAGTTACATCTGTTTGGATACTTTCAGTTGGGCATGAGGGATCTAATCAAAATTCTCTAATGCATGTGTCCATAAACCTTTGCTCAACTTAGAGTAAAACAGAGCATGGCTGATAGGGTTGCAGTATAGTATACTACCAGACGAATTAAAAAAAAAAAAAATAGGAAGCAACAGACACAGGAGACCCTAAAAACAACTACTTAATATCTTTGGAGTCTGGTATTTTAATAGCAACTATTAAAGGTCATCAAGGATGCACCGGGTTTTTATATCTAAACAATATCACAGTTGCATTACTACCGTCTGTTTGCATTATTATCTTTTTCACTGTGCTGTAGGCTCTTGTGTAATCATTGACTTTTGTTTCTTCAACGTCTAATGTAACAACTAACATACAGAAGCTGACAATAAATGTTTGAATGCATGAAGTGCGGGAGCGAGTGTGAATGATGACCAACCCCTTTGGAATATAGTGCGTCTGCTTAACCTGTTTTGATTTTCAACTGAAAATCTTTCTCCTTATTGTTCAAAGGCCAGGCCAAATGTTTCTTCCTCCCCTGAGAATTATCAGATCAAAATTCTGAAAACTTTTTCCTGCACTTTCTTTATATTGTCTTCTAAATGAAATATAGCTTCTAGTATAAGTGTTCAGATTTGTCTCTACCACTCACTATGACATTTTTATAAACTAGAAGTTTCTTTACATCCATCTATTTTGACATCAAGTGCAATGCTAGTGGCACGTGTTCACACAATATTTGATGCAGTAATACGTTTGAATGACAGAGTACACCTCCACCAGCAAGAGCAACACTTAAGGACCTGCACAGCATCTGGGCGGCTCAGTTAGTTGAGTGTCCGATTCTTGATTTCGGCTCAGGTCATGGTCTCAAGGTTGTGGAATCGAGCCCGTCCTCGGGCTCTGCATTCAGTGTGAGGTCTCCTTGTCCTTCTCCCTCTGCTCCCCACCTGCTCTCTCTCTCTCTCTGAAAGAAATATCTTAAAAAAACAAAACAAAGCTTAAGAACCTATGTCAGGAACTGGGAATTCTGAAAGTATTTATGCATAATTTTTCACAAATTGTCACCGTGAGGGAACCTCATTGTCCTGGCATCTTATTTCCCCAAACCTTCAGATCTAAATGAAGCATAGTATCACCATCATTAAAAGTGGAGATACTTAGACTTGCAATGAAGTCATTCACTGAAGGAAGAAAACAATAATTTTGTATTCATAATACTGACAGAGAGGAGGCCCAAATATTCTATATGTAATTTAAATTATTTAACATCTGGTATTGTACTGTTGATGGAAACTGTGCTCCAAAGTAGACAGTGAAACAAAAATGAGGTAAAGATCTAGATTCTCCATACATCTCTGAAAGAAACCCAAGAAATAGGTAATGATGATTACTTCTAGTTAACTGGGTGAGTGAGGGCAAAGGGTTGAAGGGACACTGACTTTTCATGTTAGACTCTATTACAGATTTTAAATGTTTAAACATCTAGCTTTAGGATCTATTAACAATGGGTTCAATAATTTACTTCATTTGTATAACACTTTCTCACAAATTAGCAATAAACTCAGATGAAAGTAAACATGTCATTAAAATTCAATCCACATTTCCTGTATGCCTTGTGTTTTGACTATAGAAATGTCATTAAAGTATTATCTTGTATTCTTTTTTTTTTAGATTTTATTTATTTATTTGAGAGAGAGTGAGGGGGAGAGAGAGCGAGAGTGCAAGCACAAGTGGGCAGAGGGACAGAGGGAGAGGGAGAAGCCGGCTCTCTCCTGAGCAGGGAGCCCAACACAGGGCTTGATCCCAGGACTCTGGGATTATGACCTGAGCCAAAGGCATACCCTTAACTGACTGAGCCACCCAGGCACCCCATCTTGTGTTCTTTTAAAAGCTTTATTATTTCAGTGTTTCTACGTGGTTGTACAACTTATTTAGAGTTTATTTTTGTGTATAATGTGAGGAAGAGATTGAGGAAATTTTCTTCTTTTATACCAATACCCAGAAGTCTATTTGGCTTATCCAGTTATCCAGCATTATTTACTGAAAAATGTCGTCCTCTCCCTCCTGCGCTTCAGTATTACCATTGCTATATGTATCAGATACCTGTATACATGTGAGATTGTTCCAAGACTCCCTATTCTATCATACTCTGTTTAATCTTCTCTGCCCTTTTGCTTCAATCACTACAGACTTATACTAAATCTTAGTATCTCGTGAAGCAAATCCTTTAACTTTAATATGTGTGTATATGTATATCCAGAATATATATAGAAATACATAAAAAATTCATAAAAGTAAATAACTAAAGATAGTCAACCAATTTTTAAGATAGGCAAAAATCAGAATGCACCCTTCACACACACACAAAAAGATATAAAGAAGACTAATAAACACATAAATGCAATTTTTCATCAAGGAAAGGCAATATAAGGTGGTACACAGCCAGTGTGACTAAAATATTAAAAAGAAATACCAATGAAAACTATCTGAGAGCTTATGAAATAACTGGACTTTTGTGGACTACTGCCATCAGGGTAAATTGAAACAACCCTATGGAAAATTATTTCCCTGTAATTTATGAAATTGCCCATATGCATAGTCATAGTCTAAAAGTCAGTAATTCCACTCCTGCATACATATGAAATGAAAATACATACATATGAGTACCAAGAAATATGTATTAGAATTTTCAAAGAAGCATTAATAGTAGTAGCCCCAAACTAGAAGAATGTACATAATATAATGGTCAAAAGGACAAATAAATCAATATAAGAGAACTAAACAGCATGACTGTGGAAAACAGCAACTAGCCACATGAGGCTACAAAGCACTTGAAATCTAAGCTAATTAGATTTGAGATATGCTAAAGTGTAAAACACATGGTGACTTCTTAAGATTTAGTAAAAATATATATATATAAAATACCCCATTCATAATTTTTATTTTGATTACATACTAAAGTAATAGCATTTGGCTATGTTGGAGTAAATAAGATACATTTGTAAATTTAACTTTATTTACTTGTACCTTTTTGATGTGATGACTAGAAAATTTAAAATTACGTAGTAAGTAGTTCACATTATTTACTGTTGGACAGAACTACTATACAAATATGAAGAAACAAAACAAAACGACTACTCCCTAACAACATAGATGACTCTCAGGACGTAAAACTGAGCCATAAGACTCTTACAGCATATGAGTTCTGCATACCTATGCTTTCACTGGTATCAAGTTTAAAACTGATGAATACTCATCTATATTGGGGGATATGTGAAACACTGAAGTCTTAGTTAAGGCCAATATTTTCAAGAGTGATAGTTATATGGGTGCATTTATTTTATAAAATTTCATTGAGCTAGGATTTATGCATTTTAACTTATAGATGCTGCACTTTAAGAAAAATGTTTCAAAAATATTAATATTAATATTGATATTAAATCATTCATCCCTTCCTTCCCTAACACATTGTTTGCCTGGGATGCTTTCCAGCTGTCTGATGTAACACTTTTTAAATGCTTTGCATGTATCATTGCTTTTAAACCTCACAAAACTCATGTTGCAGATGAAGAGACACAGAGGCTTAGGAAGGTTACCAGCACTTCTCAGGATATAGCAACTGTTTTGTGCTGGAATCGGGTCTTGGAACAAATCTAATGTACTCAAAAGCTTGGGGTTTTCTTCCTTTCTGGTTCGAAAACTTTCTCAGGGCTTCTTCTTAGCAAAACTTTCCTGATGGTCTTTCATTATCTTAGAGCCAGAATAGCTCTGATATCAAACTGCAGTGCAATATTAATGATGTATTATTTTATAATTTCCTGCATAACAATCATCTCAAAGGCCTTGGCCCAGAAAAAGGTCCACAATGTTTCACATGGGGTCGGTGAATGAGAGAATTTTTTGCAGGTAGTTCCATTATGTGAGATGATCTTCTTAATCTAGATGGAAAAAAAATCTGCTGCTGGCTCTGCTGACAAATAGAGAATTTTACATTTTCTATGAAAATTATCTTTATGCAAGCACATTTCCCTGGTGTATAAAGTGCATTTTTGTAATAGTTTCTTTTATAATTTACCATATCTAATTTGTCTGATGTCACGCCCTCAATTTGCAGAAATATAAACAGGTTTCTTCAGTAGAAACTTGGTTATATTTGGATAGTAGCTGAAATACATTATATTTAGGTCTGATATTATTATTTGATTTTTAAAATTGCCTTAAAATGTTCAATGTGGAAAAGTCTGCAAAACTTTGCAATTTTTAAAACCAAATATATGTGTCCTCTGCTGACACTTGCCCCCTTATATTTTTGAAGTTTATTATTTTAACTCAGTACTAATTTTAGCCTGATGTTATCAATTTATTTTTATTTTTTAAATTTCCATTTTATTTTAACATTACATATATCTATATTACATATATATGCATGTGTGTATGTGTATCTACATGTATATACACATGTACATACATATATGTACACTTTTTATGGAACAACAATAATTTATCCACTTATCTTTTCTCTGTGGAATCTCCTGGCATTCCTTAACCCAAACATAACCATCTTCATTCCCTTGGGGAAAACCTCATCCTGATTTTTATCACTATTTCCTTTGTTTTATTTTCAATTTCACTGTTTATTCCTAAACAGTGTTGTCTGGTCAATGTGTCTAATGCCTGGGAAATACATGATTTTACACATCAAATATTTCTAGTTCTTCATTTTCAACATGACCAGAAAAAAGATCTAAATGATTCATCCATGGAATAACCATTATGGATAATTTTTCATGAAAGAACACTGTATGATATTTGGCATATTGCCGAGTGACAATACACAGTGACGTTCACCCCATTCATGTGCACTTATTTATGATAAACATTTCTCAGTGTCACATCAATATAAATCAAAATTCGGAATAGACTCACTGTTGAATCCTGTCTTAAACAAGCAATAAATGATAGCCATAGGAAGCTAAACTATTGAGAATTATGACCCATTTACTGTTGTAAGTAGTATACATTTACATTACTTTTAAATTTTGATAGTCATTAATTATGTATAAAATTATTAATATATTCTATCATTAGTAGCCTATAATAATAACTAAAATAATACCTCAAGCCAAAATACTGTTTTTAATACTTAAAACCTTATGGGGACAAGAATGAAAAATAATAAAATTTCCCTTTGTATACATATCTAGTAGCAAAGAAATATTATAGAACCAGTATTAAAAATAATTATATTATGAAATATCTTACATTGATATGAATTTCTCTGAAAGAGAGAGAGAGAGCGAGAAAGAGGAGGGGCAGAGGGAGAGAATCTTTCAAGCGGACTCCCTGCTAAGCAAGGAGCCTGAGCTCAATCCCATAATCCTTGGGATTATGACCTGAGCCGAAACCAAGATTTGGACACTTAGCTGACTGAGCCACCCAGGCGCCCCTTTAATTATTGTTATAAATGAATGGTATGAACATTTTATTTTCTAAAGCCACTCTTTACAATATGATGAAATGGTACCATTTATCTGCAACTTTTAAGTGCAGTTAGTTTTGGATATCACCTTAAAATATGCAAGAAGGTAAATAGTTTAAAAAAAATTGGGGGGGGTATGTGAGCACAAAATGTTTAAACACTAATCTACTATTGCTTTTAATGTTAACTTTACTGTTTTCAAATCTCAAAAAGTCTTTTTCTTATATTAAGTTTAACTTCTTAAATATTCTTATTAGAATTTGGTTTAGAATTAAAGTTTGGTTTAGAATTAAAGTTGGCTTCTGTCATTTCTACTCATAATGGAAACCAACTTTCTGGACATTTACCTTGTCTTCTCCTTTCAGGTTCCTGAGTCCTCTCAAGTGAGTTGTAAAATTTTTTTAATCTGCTCATAATTTTATATTCCTGTGCTTTTCAAGTAATTAGGGTCTCTTGTACCATGGAAAAGCAAGCAGAGATGACAAAACACCAGTTTCACCTACTGCGGGCTGAAGAGGAAAACAGAATTTTGATTTTGAGTTGAAGTTCTGAAAAGAAGCTCCATTCCATCCTCCAGACTCTCCCCATCCCCAGCTTCCCAGTTACTGTCTCCTACCAGCCAACCCTGCCAGTGTAAGGGAACATTCTCTCTCAACTGTGCAGAAAGGGAAGCACATTATCCCATAGGCCCACTCTACTATCATTTACACCAGGGTCAACAGAACTCATCAGTGTTACCTAAATCTCAGCTATTATAGCCCCTTTTTAAGCAAAATCTCAGGCCACTGTATGCTGAGCCCCCTGAATAACAGTAAAATCTTGGGCTTTGTTCCAGGCATAAAGTGGCACACACCACTACACTATCATGGAGGCCTGGAAACCTTCATGGCATTATGAAGAAAGCATTATGATACCTGCAATCTATAATGAGATCCCTATTCAACCTATTGTCATTGACATACCAATTGGGACCTGATTGTTGTATTTCTTCAAATACTGAGTTAGTCCTGAGAAGAAATCATGGACATATGCTCAAGTCTCTAATCTCTTATGTTATTTGAAGTCTACCTAAATTTAAAAAAAATATGGAATGTTTCTCAATCCTTTTTATGAAAGTGATAAAAATTTATTTCCCCAATTTTAAGAAAGAGCACATAAAAGTTAAAACTACAGACCAATTTAACTATGAATTGAGATAGAAAAATTCTCATTAAAGTATCACAAAATCAATTTCAGCAAAGTACTTAAAAAGTAGGAATACTGAGTTAACACAAAAATCTGCTTATGTAATTGTAATCACTCAAATTAGAGGGTTTGTGTGTGTGTGTGTGTGTGTGTGTGTGTTTTCCCAGTAGCAAGCTTTACTAACAGTTACGAGGTTACAAGCAAAGAAGATTCAGAGAGAGGACATTCTACTCACTCTACAACTTGCTCCTTCCCACATCTGACACATGCTATCACCCCAAAGTAAACAAGGTCTTTCAATAAGGATGATAGGTCACCTTGCCCAGCAGGGTTCTTTAAGTTCTTAAACATCTTTTTTGTTGTTGTTGTTTATACCAGATAGTTATTAACTTAAGTGGTATGCTTCAAGAAGCCATGTCTCACAAATTCAAATATTATAGGTATATTTATCATAAATAATCCTAGAATAAGAAAATCATTTCTCAAAGCATACCATAGATAAGAAAATTCTTGTTAGCAAGCTTCATTAGTCTATTTGTCCAGAGGTTCAATTATCATTTTCATAAGACTTTCAGATTGAAACACTTACCTTCTTTTTTCTTTCCCAAGAGCACTCAGCCCACAGTAGTTGGGGAGAAATGGATCACAATCCAGCTACTTCATTTCCTGTTGACCCTCTGACATAGTAATACCTTACTGCCAACATCCCTTTCAATATTTGATGTAGATCATTTTCTGTAATACGCTACACTAAGAATTAGCCAACGACCACCAAAATATGGGGCATCCAATGGAGGAAGAAAAATTTCTTCTACAAAGCATTTGGACATCATCAGATCCTTTCTCAGATCTATATTCTTTTGCCTGTTCAATTTCTTCTTTTTTTTTCTATCATCCACAGTTATTTGGACTATTTTATTAGCCTTTAAAGATAATTGAAATAGTAATTTTTTTTTCCTAAGCTAAATTCATTTTCTTTGCCAGAAATTGGTTTTGGAGGCTTTGACTCAGCTTCCCAAAATATTTTCTCATACTGGAATACTACTGCTTATAATAAATTAACTTAGAAATTCTTTGTTACACCAGATAGCTATAGAAGAGATACTAAAACAATGTTTGACATAGCATACATCAATTCAAATTACTATAAAATCTCCAGAGAAATGACATTTCCTTTGTTTCATGTTCTACAGGGTACCAGTGATTAAGGTAGTGACTATAAACCACTGTCTAGTAAATTTTGAGTTCCATCTGCTACGTGAATGTAATAAATAATTTGACTGTGTTTGATGTTGACCACTGACAGCCTTCAAGCCCCACCCCACTCCTTTTGTATTTTGTCCCATACCTGGAACACTTACAAAAAAGTATGGGTGATCTATTGACATCAACAGGGAAGTTCAAACAATGAAACTGCTATGAGGAAACCCTATCTTAGCTGTATAGCCTAACCACAAACCAGCAGACACTAAATTATTGAAGATGACTTCAGTGGAAAAGGGATGTGGAATGGAGCTTATGGCAAGCCCCAATAGGATATAGATACTACACAGAGCCCTGAAATTCTGGAGCAAGTTCATGCCATCAGCAGAATTATATATCATTTGAAAGATTTCCTTCTTTGGCACTAGTCCTGACAAAGAAAAATTACTTGACCTTAGGACATGGACTTGCCTGGTATCTGGACCTGCCAACCATGAACTGTGATTCCTATTGGATATCACAAACTATAAAGTTGAGCAGACTCAGCTGCAAACCATTGGAATTTGAAAATTATACATCCGGGGTCAAGCAAGAATAGCACTGGTGAATAGGTCCAGGTAACACAGAAATCCAAAATAATAGAAAGATGAGGGATAATGAGTTTAGGGTTAGAGATATGCAGATGGATAGATGGGAGTGGGCACGAAGTGTGGGAATCTTTGTCTTTCATGCTAACGTCCACCAGAAAACATAAAATGATTAATTAGAAAATTGATGATAGCAAATCTTTATCAACACCCATCCGACTGCTGCAATGATGGAAAGACAAATGAGGATTTCATACTTGCATAAGTTAAGTTATACATGGAACCAATAGCATGCATTTTTACTTGTTAAGGCCTATCTAGCTATTTCCAGCTTGCATATCCAAATTTTCAGTAAGAAAGAACCAGTCTGAGTTCCTGGTATAGTACTAATAGTACAATTTCCAGGAAATTGATTGACTATTTGGTAGCAAGTTGTCTGCATTGGTCCTCTTTTATCCTGGAAAGAACAATGGTTTATTTTCCCAAGAATAGACATACTCTTCAGGTTTGGATTTGCTTTTCTTTCCCCAGGGTTCAGGTAGCATCATTATGTAAGGACTTATGGTTTATTGAATCCATATATCACAATAGAGTCTTTTACCAGGAAAGCAACTTTATGGTGACAAAGTATAGAAGTAGATTCACAACCACAGGCTCTACTTTCAGTTGTATTAAATTCATACTCCCCAGAAACTGATAGAGTTGGATTGACAAGATGAAAACACAGTTAATCCAGATGACCTCCTTTATCTTGCTTGGGAGGGAATCAGAGTGTGTAACTGACTGTGATGGGAAGCATCTCCCCCATATGTGAGGAAGCAATCTGATTATACATATGGTGAACTCCCCTCAGTTTCTATCTTAGCATGATCTTGCTTATCTTAGCATCCTTTTCTAATTTATAAGTGAGCTGTGCTATATGTTGTGTTGTCCTCTTCCTGTCTGAATGTATTTTTGTAACACACAACGTGCAATCAGTATTTGTGGCCTCATATTCATCTGATGTCTTCAGATAGTGGAAACAGTTTCAACAAACTGCCAGTAGCAAGGTAGCAAGTCGTCTTTCAAATGGGTTTCTTTGGGCAGCTGCCTCAGGTGCTTTCAAATCCAAAACTCAAGAGACCTTCACTGAATCACCAAATTTTCTTTCTGCTAAAGAATTGGGTTTGTATATCTCTTTTGCAGTTACTTCTAATATCATGCAAGCAGCTGAGTCACAATGGGTCTAAAAAGATGGCCTGCACCACTGTAAATCTTGTTTCTACTCAGAGACCCACTCAAATTCAGTTTTCTCTGACTTTAAAAACTCAACTCTTTGTGTTAATAGAATTACATGTTGTCTTGTACATATGAAAACATTGAAAATTAAGCCAACACCCTCATTGCAGGCTCTCTTTCACATAACTGCAAAAGGAAATATTGTGTGTATATTTGCACTCTAGTAAGAACACAGAGGCTCTGAGGCAAATTTTTAGGGAGAAGTCTAATGAAATTTGGAGAAAATAGGAACTGAATAGAAAAACTGTAATTTTACCTCAAAACATAAGCCATTCCTGCAAAGATTCATATTAAAAATTCTATATTTAATAAATATTTAAAATTTAATATCTCTGAAATGAATGACTCAAATAATTAACTACCTGAATCAAACCATATCCTAAAGTGGGCAAAATGCTCATGGTTTGTTAGTGGAGTGGGAAATCAGAAGGGCTGATCACATGACTCCATCTCATGGGTTGAGGGGAAGGGGAAGCTAAATGAAAAGTGGGATTATTTCCAAAAGATAAGTGAGTTAGCTAGTTTTCCAGATCTTCCCTCTAACATTTTGCTTCACAATGTCTAGAGCTTCAGCCTGAAGACAAAAACAAATTTAAAAATAACAGTCACAACAACCGTACACACAAAAACCAAAAACTTAGATATGAGGTACTTTTTTCTAGAACTCATATCTTTAGTTAACTGGCTTCTCTTCTGAATTTACCTAGTTTTTGTTTATATTAAGATGTGTATTTTCCTAGAAACGCGGGAACTATTATTTAAAAATCAAAGTGAATCTTAAAGAAATGGTGTATTACCCCTAAGGAAGTTTACTACATATTCTAAAAATTATCCATGATTAGCTAAATAAATACTCTTCAGTATTTTTTCCTGGTGAATGTTGTGGAATATTTTGAAAAATGTATTCAAAAGTCTAATACGCAAAGAATAAAACAGAAACTTTTACCTATGAATTGTATAAGGGAAAATACTCTGGATTGGGTATCAGGAATATTGCTGATACTCATGTAAATGTACACAACAAACTAAAACACCTCGAATGAGTAGATAAAACTTCTGATTGTTACAAGACTCAAACATTTTTGTTTTTAACTCCTAAACAGGATGAAGCCATGTTAATTTAGTCAAATTCGTTTGATAGATAGCTTTTCCCCCTTACGGACTCTTTCCTAGAACAGACCTTATTACTTGTAACCTAACTGATCTATGAATAGAAATGAACTGTGTATGAGCTGATATACTCAGAGTGTTCATTTTAAACAAATTTACCTGGAAAATAAAGAAAAAATGTGAACTACTACAAGTAGAAAACAATCTATACTACCATAGCAAGAATATATTTCATAGTATCTGCTTCAATACTTTTTGTAGAGAGAAAACTTGGTAGCATTTTTTAAGATTTTATTTATTTATTTGACACAGAGAGAGACAGCCAGCGAGAGAGGGAACACAACCAAGGGGAGTAGGAGAGGAAGAAGCAGGCTCCCAGGGGAGCAGGGAGCCCGGTGTGGGGCTCAATCCCAGGACCCTGGGATCATGCCCTGAGCCAAAGGCAGATGCTTAATGACTGAGCCACCCAGGCACCCCACTTGGTAGCATTTTTTACCTGTGAGCATGAACTCGAATGTAATATTGTTTGTAATCACTGTCTTAAATGTAATTGCATCAGATAAAAATAGTATAAAACCCTCTGCTTCTGGCAGGAAAGATTTATTTAAGAAGACACAAAAAATTTAATGGTTCAAAGATCTAGCTATACCAATTCAAATTTGTCTGCATTTAAATTTTTTTTTTTCAAAAGCAGGCATTGTTAAATCTGCTTTCATGAAGAGTTTACATGATGTGTTCTGGAACATCTTGTAGAAGAAGGAATATGTGAGTATTCTAATGGAAGTAAGTAAAATATTGAGAAAACACATCATCTATATAACATTGATTTCCACATACAAAAGAATTCATATAAAATTATAATTTACCTGCTGTCCATCTATCATTATATTTCTCATCAATACTTCCTTAGAAGTGGAGATGTCCAATTGCATTCTATGGTGTTTTAGAAGTAAAAGAGAATATCAGTGTAATAAAGGAAGGAAATGAACTTCTGTTCCCAGTTTATTGTGCATAGAACAATGACCATCACATGGTCATAAATAAAATGATAGGCCAATGTGGATGTTCTTTGTTAAATAGACTTCTTCAGGTGTAATGGCTAACTATACTAAAAAAAAAAGTGTAGTGCTTTCTTCTTCAGACCTATCTGAAGATTATTTTCATTTTGAAGGGTATTAATTATTAAATCTACTTTATAGTGGTTTGCTGGGTTTATTACAAAAAGAGTACTGTCCAATTAATATTGGAGAAAGTAATCTTCGTCTTTGATATCTCTTTATTATACTTAGAAATGTCTCAAATAATTTTAGCTTGTTATAGGTGATGTGAATTTTAATCTGGAAACATGTATATAGATGCGACAGGAAATAAAACATTTTTAATGGTAATGTTAATGGAATTTACATATAAACTAACTTATTTTGCTTTCCTTCCTGATTTTTTCCCTTCCTAATGTTTTTTATATAGCTTTTCAAATATAAGTTTCTACTTATTTGTTCATGTTGTTGTTTATGTAATGGAACATCTGAGTTTTTATAACATTAATATTGTAACCCTCATAAAGATCAATGTGTAGAGTTGCCTTCCTCAATTTTTAATGCATATGGGTAGAAAAATACCACATTGGGCTTCCTATCCAGAAGCATAATACTGAAGTTATGTCCAAGAAAAAAAAATCTCTAGATTAATTGTCAGTAGGTCAGAATCACATTCCAATTGATTTATATTTTCTGAAAATTACTATAGTTTGCAAGGATCACATAAGGTAAATATTTACATAGTGCTTGCTTATTATGTTTTAGACCTTCTTCTAAGTTCTTTTAATATTTATGCTGCTTTAATATATTCAGTAATACTCTGTATTAGTTCCCCAGGGCTGCCATAACAAAGTACCTCGGATTAGGTGGCTTAAAACTTCAGAAATGTTTCTGTTCTGGAGATTAGAAGTTTGAAATCAAGGTTTCAGCAAGTCCATGCTGGCTCTGAAATTCTGGGTAGAATCCTTTCTTTCCTCTTCCTAACTGTAGGTGATGGTCATTAATCCCTTCCATTCCATGGTTTGAGATGCATCCCTCCAAGCCCTGCCTTTGTCATTTTATAGCATTTTCCCCCTATATCTCTTCACATGGCATTTTCCTCTTAGAAAGATAGCAGATACATTGGATTAGAGTCCATCCTAACTACTTTATCTTATATCGATTACATCTACAAAGACCCTATTTCCAAATAGGGTTACACTCCTAGGTAGCAAAAATTAGGATATCTACAAATCTTTTGGAGGTCACAGTTCAATCCATAACACCTTATGAGGTAGATACTGGTTTTAGCTTCTGTCAAAATCAAAAGACATGGACCCACCAACAGATTAATAACTTGCTTATAAACTGTTTGACACCTAGTAAGTATTCAGCAAATGTCAGATTTTTGTCTGCACTTTGTCCTAATTTCTTTTTTTTTCTCCTGTTCCATCTCATAGTATTCTAAGCTCTTTAATCTTCTTTGTTCATATAGCAAAGCACAGAGGTAAGCACAACCTTCAGTAGAGCATTTTTTAAAAACGTGTTTATCATTTGAGAGAGAGCGCATGCGCGGGCATCCTCGCGTGCTCATACAAGTGGGGGGAAAGACAAGGGCAAAAGTCTTCAAGCAGACTCTCCGCTGAGAGCAGAGCCCCAGGCGGAGCTGGATCTCACTCTTGAAATTAGGAACTGAACCAAAACCAGGATTTGGACTCTTAACTAAGTCACCCAGGCGCCCCAATAGAGAACTTTAATGTGCACATTATACTCGGTCTCAATACTAGGTATACCATTGGTAGCATCCCATATTTTGTTTATATACATTCGTAATCTATGACATCTCAATCAACATCTTTGATATTTTATCTTATTTCTTTTGCTGTTTTTCTGGATTCTTAAAGTTCCTTTATTAGGTAATCCGGCTTTATATTTAGCCTTCACATAGTAGTCAATTATCTCTTGAGAAATCAGCAGTACTTTTTTTTATCAATGATGAGGCTATATGTTTTGTTATATTTTATACACAGGCATATATCATCTGGTCATTAAAAAAAGGGGTCTGAGGAAAATTTCAGAAGTTAAAACTGCAAATTTAAATGGAGGGTTAAAAAATTCTCTATGATCACACTAGAGATCTCGATATGATTGTGATGCTCTTGCAACGCGCTGTCATTGATACTGTTGTTACTTCCTTGTAGCTCTCATGTCAGGGAAGAGAACGAAAGTAAAACATGGGTAGTAAGGCATTTAGATTTGCCCAAACAGGTTCTGGTCTTGTCCTGGGTTTTAGGAGGTACCCACTAAACACAGGGAATTTCCTGAGTGATAAAAGTGCCTTTATTATTCATGATGGGTCTCTTAAACAGTACCTGGTAGTTTATGCTAACAGTGGCTTGGGATGGGTCAGGCCACACCCAATAGTCTCAGGTAGAGGTTGGTGATGCCTGAAAACACAACTTTCTGTTTGGAGAGCCGAGGCTTTGTGTTATAAAAATTAGTCAATCATCAGACCAGTTGAACCACTTGAGGGACTAATTTACCCAAGCATGCCTACTTAATGAAAACTCTCTAGACACAAAAATTTGAATGAGCTTCCCTGGTTGGAAATATTCTCTGCATATTCTCCTACATCACGGTCAAGAGTAGGTAATGCTATCTGGGACTACACAGGAAAAGGACAAGTTGAAACTCCATGTTTGGCCCCCTCCCAGATTTTGCCCTGTGTGTCTGTTCCTTTAACTGGTTCTCATTAGTATTATTTTCCTTCGGTAAATGTGACTGTGAGTATATTAGATTTCAGTGAGCTTTGTGTTTCCAATGAATTTCTGAACTTTTATAGGGAAACTCTTGAATTTGCTATTAGTATCAAAACTCAGGAAAAACTTGGCGATCTGGAGAACTGTGCCCTTTGCCTCGTAGTTTGTCTAGTTCCAGGTAACACCCCACATAATAAAGTCAATTTGCTGTACTAAATGACTCATGGAAATTGTATACAGAAGTAAAATGGCAATTCCTAAGGTGCAGGCGGAAGTCAGCACCAGTATGCAAATGTCCTTAAATAGCTGCATCACGTGTACCAAATAGGATGTATTTTATAAGGCTGTGGGTTTCTTTTAAATAATAGATCTGTTAAGCTAATAAAACATTGGCACAATAAATAATCTATTTAACAGGTTTCTGGTGTGTTTTGCTAAATTTGCAATCATAGGGTTGGGGTTTTCTAAAATGTAATTTGAATCCTCATCAGGGATATTTAAATTTTAAATTTCTTATTAAATCCAGACTCTCCAAATACAACTATTTGTGGGAATGATTTTTGTATTGAGGTAGAAGTTTGGCCACAGAGTTTGACTATTAAAATCTAATTTAAAGACTGAGATTGGTCATTTCTATACCTTGCTCATACACTTGTGGCTCTTTGAGCAAGAAATCTATTTTTTATTAAATAGAAGGTTTTGATGTCACAGACTTTAACCCATTGGTTTCATTTGTAATGATCCAGTTATAGAATTGCAAACAGAAACTTATTTTTTACAATGATATTAGGATTTTTTTGTTGTTGTTTACAGAATCTCGGTAATTGTGAGGTAATGCGTTGTGACAATTAAAAGCTTTTGTGTGACTTCTGCCATGAACCCCAAATGGAAGAGAAAAGAAATTTTGTACATCCTCTTTTTGTGTTCTTTTTTCCAAAACAACTGTGTTTGAATGATATTTTCAGCAAATGTTAACTTTAGAGTTTTCTTAAAACTGCAACATGCAAATGACTATACACATGCTGTTGTAGGAAAATAAAGACTATACTTAATTTGCAACAATATCTTGAATTAATTTGTAACCAACTATTTTTACTATCCAATTATCATTACTTGCGAAAGGAGCTTACAAATGCCCCATTATGTCTTTCAAGAGACCTGAAAAAGAAGAATCATATTAAGAACCAGCAAGTCTTTAGTGTATTTGATTTATTTCATAATGATCATTGGCTTTGAGATATTTGCTGGATGTAGACTGGTTTAAAACTCCTGTCGGAATGCTGCTCCTCTTCTTATGCTCAGTTTAGAAGAGTTGCACAGGTGTTAAATCATAAATCTCCTTGGTTTCTATTTTTATGTTCTCTAATTTGGGGACGTTTTATTAGAAAAGCCTTTTCTCTTTAATGCTGTCTTTTTTTTTTTCTATGAATGTGATCAAAAGTTGTCGAGTCTTAGGAAATTCTGGTTACACGTGGTAGGTTCAAAGCTTTTGCAAGCATCGTTAATCATTATGCTCAAATGCAACAAGGGGAATAAAAGAAGACTATAAACTCAGAAGATCAACAAGTCTAGGATAAGAGGAAAGGAGATAACTGTATGAACATCTTTTTTAAAAGATTTATTTATCTGCTTTAGCTAGAGAGAGAGAGAACATGAGCAGGGGTAGGGACAGAGGAAGAGAGAGAGAGAGAGAATCTCTAGTGGACTCCCCGCTGAGCACAGAGCCCATCCCAGTGCTTGATCTCCTGACCCTGAGATCACGACTCCAGCCAAAATCAAGAGTTGGTTGTTCAATGGATCGAGCCACCAAAGAGCCCCAGTGAACACTTTTTTTAGTGATAGTAAAGTGGTTGAATGACTTGTCCAATGAAAGCATTAAAGCTGCTCTGTATTATGTTCTTTGACCTCAAAGTTGCCTGAGGAGGATTAGTTACCTAAATTGGCAACTCTAATTTAAAAAAATTTTAGGAATAATAAACTGGGATGGACGAGCATTTTGATGAAGTTATTATGTTCCAAACAAAGCATCCATACTTGGTTGATGATTTTTTTAAACTGAATAACCTATAATTAATAACCCGTGCATGTACTTGGTCTAGAAAATGGTAACTAGTCACATAAACCTGGAGGAGATACATGGATACATGATTAAAATATACAAAAAAGTTGAAGAGACTTAATAATTGATGGTTTCTCTGAGCTGAGTTGGTCTATACCATTCAGGCTCATGTCTCATTTTTCATGTACACCAAAGGTCATGAGAATAATTTCAAAGAATAATTTTACTACCTCAGAAACTGCACCAGAAATCATGAGTTTTTCTTGATGTTGTGCCACTTTTATTGTATTTTACTAAAAATTGAATAAATGTGAAATCAAATGAAGCTTATTATGTCTCTTGAGCTTTGCTACCAACTTGAACATAAGACCACTGCTGCTAGTTGAGCAGAATGTATTATGTAACTGGTAGGTGACCAGAGAAAGATAATGGCATTCAAAGATTTAATTTGCTGCAAGACAATGGAGAAGCTCTGGACTGGTGTAATAGGACACATGGAAGGTAGATATGGAGGTTTGAGATGTGGATCTAAAAATAAAAAGAAAGTAAAAATTTATATACAGAGAAGTTTGATCCCATAGATCCCATCTCTTTTGTCTCATAGAGCAAGGCCAATTCTTCCTTTGTGCTATCTTCCCTATATTCAGACTAGAAGCTGCTATGCAGAGGAAACCAAACCAGTGAGTACCTGCACATAGAAACATAAGGCCACATAAAAGCCAAAGATATGCCTGAGGACTTAAGATAAAGCATTCCACTGAAAACCAGTCTACTGAACAGGCAGATCCCTTATCAGAGCTCATCCCTGTGTTTCAGAGCTCATCCAGCCAGAATATACATCCCCTATTCCCACTCCCATCATGCCTAGAAGAAAATTAGATTTTTAAATAGAAAACAAACTGGTCCCAGAGATAATATATGCATCATGCTAGCATTTGAGAATTCATGAATGAAGCACATTTGACCAAGATTACCATCCATTAGAGACCACTGACAATGTTTGCCCTTGCTCAGAGAGTTTACAGTGAGTTCATTCTGTGACATAAATGGATTACTTAGGTTCCCCAAATATTTGACTAAAACTTAAAACATGAAAGGGAAACCAAAGCAACATGCAAATATGTTGAGAAAATTGGGGGGGGAGGGGAAGCTGAGACAATGCAGTTAAAATTGCAATGCAAGAAAAAAATTCAAACCAAGTAAAAAATGATAATCAATATCCTTCATTAAAAAAGGAAAGTTATTTCAGCCTCAAGATCAAAACAGAATCTAAAAGCCATACCAGAAAAACAAAAGAATGATAGCTTTGGCATTAGAGGTAAGAAAAGGTAAAGTTGCAGAAATAAGAACAAAAATATAAAAAGGTAAATAAAAGAAATAAAAAGATAAAATATTAAATGATTATTTCAGGAGGCTTTACTAGACTCTTCAGAATTCCAGGAAGAAACAAACAACAACAACAAAAAAACTAAGGTAGAGAAAATCATCAAAGAATAAGAATGTTTTCCTGAATTAAAGTGTATGGTTTACAGATTGCAATGGCTGAAAAGATTACCAGCATAATCAATTAACTCCTCCCCTACCTGTTGCCAAACATTCCTAAACACACACCAAAGTGTACATCTGCAAAATTATGAAATATTAGAGATAAGGAAGGAATCCTAAATTCTTTAAGAGAAGATGAAAACTAAATGAAACAATGCTAACAGCTAAAAGATCATACAAAATAATGAGGAAAAACAAATGCTCGTGCCTTCTAAAGGTAACATCAAGAGCTTCAATACAATAGAATAACACATTCAGTTCTTGAGGGAAGGGATTTCTAACCTGTAAGTCTATATAGAGCCATACTGTGAATCAAAAGTCAGGAAGATTAAAGGTATTTTGAGATATGGGAGGAGTAATAAGCTAGCCTCTCCAGCACTCTTGCTCAGAAAACTACTAGAGGTCGTTGACATTGAGAATGATTTTTGAAAGGTATGATTTATTGCCATAATGTTGTGTGAAGTCCTTGTTTCTATAGATTGTCTCTGTACATTTCTGGTCTATATTACTTACAATCATTTAAATAGAGTGAATATTTTTTGTCTCTACGAAAGAAAAAGAAAGGAAGGAAGGAAGGAAGGAAGGAAGGAAGGAAGGAAGGAAGGAAGGAAGGAAGGAAGGAAAAGAAAGAGCTGCTAGAGGATTTGTGTCATCAAAATGAGGAGCAAACAAAGAGGATCTAGAAGCAGGATCTAGAAGGAGATGGGGAATCCAGAATGAGAGAAGAGGGAAAGAAAGCTTCCCAGCAGGCCAGGAGAGCAATTTTTCCAGACTGGCGCAACAGGGCTTTCCATGATTAGAGATTGAAAGTGATAAGTTACCTGACACATCTGAACATGTATAAAATCGTACTGAGAGGTATTTAAGAACTCTACATGTGATAATGACAGCAACTTGAGCCACTTTTAAGAAGTAGCGATTATTAACTTCAGGAAAGAAGATGTAAAAGAAGAGAAACACTTATAAGCACATTACTTGTATGTATTCATAAGTGCATTCTAACCTCAGTTTTTCATAGAAGAATCCCAGAACTACATTTTCTAGAATTGCATTCCCCATATAAAGAAAATATTAGAGGCCTTAGTATCAAGGCACCATTGAAGTCTGTCAGCTTACCAGTGAGGTACTAGGGAATCACCCACCAGTCCTCATCCTACAGATTGAAGTAGTCAGATGGAAGTTTCCCAGAAGTGCTGGATATTTGTAGTAGCTTTAGGAACAGCCCTTGAAAACTATTCATTTCCACGTTTCAGGATAAGACATTCTGGGTCCACTTTCCAAACTGTTGATCCCTAGGCTGACAATTATGCAAGTCTCTGATTCCCTGTGTTAAAATATGCCTATGGGGTACCTGGGTCGCTCTGTCAGTTAAGCATCTGCCTTCAGCTTAGGTCAGGATCTCAGGGTCCTGGGATCAAGCCTGGCATCAGGCTCCCTGCTAAGTGAGGAGTTTTCCTCTCCCTCTGCCCCTTCCTCCCAGCTCGTGCTCCCAAGTGCTCTTTCTCAAATAAGTAAAATCTTAAAATAAAATAAAAACATAAAAAAAATTTTAAATATGCCTTTGGAGTACAGAGACTGGATTCTGTTTTCCTGACCAATTATGAAATACTTATGAAAGACTGATTACATAAGTACAAGAAGAATCTGCTAAAAGTGTTTTATTTGGAGGTGGGGGAGTAGCATAGAAGATTGTTGACTGTTTTTTATTTTTTATTTTATTTTCTTCTTTTTAAAAAATTTTTATTTTATTTAAATTCAATTAATTAACATATAGTGTATTATTAGTTTCAGAGGTAGAGTTCAGTGATGCATCAGTTGCATATAACACCCAGTGCTCATTACATCACATGCCCTCCTTAATGCCCATCACCCAGTTACCCCATACCCCCACCCACTACCCCTCCGGCAACCCTCAGTTTGTTTCCTCTAGTTAAGAGTCTCTTATGGTTTGAATCCTTCTCTGATTTCATGTTGACTGTTTTTTAAATAACTTTTGAAGAATTATTTAATTTGTTAAACCACATGGATGTATCATTATTTACCAGTATTGACTGTGAAAGAATGGCTGAACTTTGACATGGATAAAACTTTGGAGTTGGGGTCAAGTGGTTACAGTTATAGATATGACTGTTAGAGGAGGGAGTGAAGCTCATTGTTTCAGGATTATATAATACTCTCCTCCAGAAATAAGCTATGCCTATGTCAAGAGTTTTCACTGAAAGGTCTTCATGTCCTTTGAGGGCAGTAAACTAAAGTTTATACTCAAGCTTCCCTATGAGGGTCAAGTCCAAATATTTCTCCGAAAAAAAAGATTATTGCTTGTGTAGTTATTATTTTTGATAGTGTATTATTTTTGATAGTAGCATTATTTTTGATAGTGCAATGTTCTTACTACGTGATTTGTTTAGAAAGAAATATTTCTTTTTATAAAAGCACACCAGTAATATTTCCCCTCAAGATGGTAAGCGTTAGTGGACTTTTGTTTTTCGCTGAAATTGATGGGAAAATTCTACTCCAGCTTCTCGGGAATTAAAAACAAAGAAGCCTCAGCAACTTATGACTGAAGACTCAGCTGTGCAAATAGGGGAAGACAAGCCCTTAGAACTTATGGGGTTATTTGCATGCAGCTTATGTTGTAATTCTTAGCAATACATTTGACTCTTTGCACTCTCTGATGGTAGTAAATTTGATTCCTGCTGACAGCAAAAGTAATTGCTTTGAACATTATAACAGGGATTGTTGAAAAAGTTTAACAAGGTTTTCTTACCCCACTTCTGCAGTCTCTGCATTTCTTTTTACATAAATAAAAGAGGAAAGGCAGAAACAACACTGGTAGTTGAAAAATGAAGTATTAGGATGGGCAATATTGCTCTTTTATATAAGGATGAATTCCATTATTATTTCCCCTTCTTTTGCATTATGGAAAATTTAAGCAAGTTTTACAAAGAGTATATGGATCACCCTTCACTCACTAACACTTGCCATTTTGAAACTCTGCTCTGGAGTATTAAAATTATGCAAAAATCCACAACAAGAAAAAAACAAAACAAAAACAAAGGCAAACACCAGTGACTGATTTCCAGCATGTGCGTTTTTCCTTCCTTTGCATCTTTGCCATTTGCTTTCTACATATAACATTAGCCATATTTTGGTCTTTAAACAGTCTTGATTTGGTTGAGATGACCTTGATGAGCCTAGAACCAATATGCAGAGACAAAGTATTTAACCATCTTACGTGTATCTGTGACTTTGTAGTTTCTGTACTATTAACAGAGACTTCCTTCACCAGTTCCTTCTGGATTGCTCCTACAGTTCCAGATGCAAGGCACATCAGATCCTCCAGGAAACAGTTCTTGCTCATCCATTAAACTGAGTTAGGTGCTCTTCTGGGATCTCTTATCTTCTCTCCTCACTTGTGCTACAGAATTGACATCATAATTGTTTATTTCCCTGAATACTAATCTGTGAGATATTTAAAGGCAAGGACCATTGTATTCATCTTCATATTCCCAATACCTAGGAAAGAGTTAGCACACTATAGGAACTTAAGAATGTCTGTTAGAAAAACTGGATACACAACTGGTGAAATTGTCTGCAGATTCATAATGGAACATGGGGAGTGGAGAATACCTTCTAGAGTTTAAAGGCATTCCTTACCTGATATTTTCCTAGACTCAGGGCTGGAAAAGAAAGGTATGGGAAGACCTAAGAGAGACTGATGAAAAACTGCCATAC
The DNA here is from genome assembly GCF_017311325.1 of Ursus maritimus. NCBI lineage: Eukaryota > Metazoa > Chordata > Mammalia > Carnivora > Ursidae > Ursus > Ursus maritimus. Next base: position 19,875,458 of record NW_024426552.1, read on the forward strand.
TATATTCCTTCTCCTTCAGGGCATTTGAATTTGAATTTGAAGTAGTCCAGGCATTTTTCTACACACCCTTAGCTCCCAGCTAAGGTTTTTCCTTCCTTGCTCTCTCTCCATAGTGAGAAGCTGATAATTCCACAGAAGGAATGGTTTAAATAAATAAGATAAACAAACAAACAAAAAAAGATGACTTAATTTAAGTTGTGTTACCTCAAAGAATAAAGGAAGGTAGTCTCTGTTCTTTGGTTGTAAAAACCCATTATTTTTAATGACTACAAAGCTGTCTCATTTCACACAGACTATTATTTATAGCTTAACTAAAGTAGTTGGTGTGTTGTTTTTGAAAAAAAGAATCCCAAGCAATCAACCATTTAATTTCATAATAAAAACAATCATAAATAACTGAAATAACCAAGTTTCCCTTTCAAATAGGGATTTTTGTGATGGAAATGGTAGTAAGGATCTTATCCACGTGGTCTTGTATTCTCAACCCAAAATCAATATGAAGTGAGATAAATTAGGTTTCTAAAACAAATGTCCAAGGTCATTTCACCACAACAAATCTGGGTGTGCCCTTTAGGGTACTGGATTGAGAGTCAGCATTCTTGAGCAACTTCCATCTCCCCTCTGTGCCTGCATTTCCCCCTGCGCAGAATGAGGCCATGCAATCTACCCTGTTCACTTTCTCTGGGATTTTGGAGTAATCCAGTAACAGGTGAGAGCTAAGCAAGTGTGGCTATGCCGTTCTTATCTACCATTGTACTTTTATCTATTCTTTTGTTTGATTCCACCATTAAATGATAAAAGGAACTAATCAGGCCCTGTTACTCAAGAAGCAATAAGTCAATCTCTGTACACAATCTCCCCATAGCGAAGTTCTAAAGACTACCCCCATTTAAGTTTCAATGGCACGTACACTGCTGGGTTCAAAGCAGATAATAGTTGGCAGTAGATTTTGTGCACCGAGGAGACAGAGTTTAGTATACCAGTCAGTGAGTAAGAATTTCTTCTTGATTAAATAAAAACATTTTGATCTCACAAACATCGACTTACTCATTTTATTAGTTAGGACCCAATTATAAAATTAAAAAGTTATATCTTTTCTCAGATAACTTTGTTCTAGCATATATTAGCTGTGTGGCTTTAAGTGTGTTGCTTCACTTCTCTGAGGCTAGGGTCCTGTCATTCATTTTAAAAGAATCAGCTCTTCCTGTCTCTTACCTTACTAACCTCAGCTTCTCTCCAGTATTTTATCCACTGAAGAGTAGAGCTTGGGTATCATCTCCTTATGAAGTCTAACATGAAAAATTTCCCACAACTCCCTAATTGGGCAAAAATCCTGTCTTTGGTGTTTTTATGATGTTACCTTGTGTGTTCACTCATCATTGCACTGACTACGTGGTATTTGTAATATACCACACTCATGTGGTTCACGCCCGCCCCACCAAAATGTTGAAATTATAACCCCCAATATGATGGTATTAAGAGGTGGGACTTTGGGGAAGAAATTAGGCCCCATGAATGAGATTAGTGCCCTTATAAAAGAGAGCCCAGAGAGCTCTCTTACACTCTCTCTGCCACATGAGGACACAGCAAGAAGACAATCATCTATGAACCAGGTTCATCATCTATGAACCAGGAAGAGGGCCCTAATCAGACACTGAATCTGCCAGTCCTTGATCTTGGACTTCTCAGACTCGAACACTGTGAGGGATAAATGTCTGTTGTCTAAGTCACCTAGTCTATGGTATTTTTGTCACCAGCCTTAACTAACTAAGACATTATTGAAAATATACCTTCCTTCCATCCCTAGACATTATGGGAAATAAACTAAAGAAAATCATCTTTTATTAATCTTACTCTTATGGAGATTAAATGTATAATACCTGTAAAGCACCTAAAACAGGTCTAGTTGATAGTAGCACTAAGAAATAATATAATTTTAACCAGTTTATTCACATTTCTACAACAGTGCCTCAAACCTGATAAGCATTAATATATGTTTGTTGAATTGAACTAAATATAAAGTCCCTTTGATCAGAATTTGAAATATGTGCTACAGATCCTGGATTGAAACCCTACTCTAGAGATAGTCTTTGTGTCTCTTCAGAGGCTTTTTCTTCTTATGTTTCCATGTGAAACTCTCAACCTCTTTGTGGTTTCCCCAAATCTTTCAAGCAGAACAAATAATCAACCCTCTCTATACTACGTTAACGACCTCTGTAGAGTTTCACGTGCCATTCAACACATTATATTGTAATCATTTGAGGTTGAGGGTTTCCTGGCACGGATACGTGATCTGATCTTTTCAAAGGTGGAGACTGGTTTATTATTTTGTACCCACAGTACCTCATGGAGTTACTAGCATTTAATTTTGTTGAAATAATGTTGGAAAAGTAATACCAGAAAGGTATAATCAGGTATTACATTAAAAAATAACAATATAGTATCTTTTAAAATTTAAAGTTTTGCTTTGTGAAGTGGTCCTGGAAATTTCACCTACGATATAAAAGTCATCAAGTGAGTTTTCTCAATTTGTTAATGCTTGACAAAGTAAACAACCTTTGGAATTTGTTGGGCTTTTATATTTTCCATAATTCTCAAATATGTATTGATAGATTTTCTTTGCTCCTTCCTCTCAAAATATTAAAGTCAAACCCCACTAGTTAATTTGGAACTGAGGGCAAATAAGAAAAAGAAGTGTGTTCAATGCTCTAATGAATGAATTTTCAAAGGTCAAAGAAAATGAGTCTATTAGAAAGAACTTTCCACGTGAAAAAAAGGAAAACATTACATTTATAAAATTTTTTACATTTATAAAGAGTGAATTAAAAAAATATGCTAGTCCAGTGCTTAAGCCTTTAAATGCCTTCCTATTGTTCTTCACTGTCTTAATCTCACAAAGTTCTGTCTTATTTCCAGATTCCATATCAAATTATTACCAAATTACATACAGACTTGTATTTCATAGACTTTGTCCTACAACTGCAACCTAGCTGAGTTTCCCTGAATATATATCAATAAAGACTATTAACTTGTCCTAAAGACCAGCAGACTATTTATCCTGAATCAACGAAACAATGATTTACACATAGTAAGCAACCCATGAAACATTTATTGATTGAACAGAAAATTTATAATTCGTATAAATGAATTATAGAGCTCAGACCCACCCAATATTCCAAATGTGACCTAAAAAATAGAGTACTTACAAGAGCTTTTGGTTTTCTTCTTGCAGACATTATGTCTTTTTTTTATTATTTTACATTTGTAATTTTAATTCCAGTATAGTTAACATACAGTGTTATATAGTTTCAGGGGTAAAATATAATGACTCAACAATTCTAAACATTTTTCAGTGCTCATCAAGTTGAGTGCACTCTGAATCCCCTTTATCTATTTCACCCATCCCCCTGCCCACCTCCTCTTTGTTGAGTCATTACAGTGTACCCCTGAAACTAATATAACACTGTATGTTAACTATACTGGAATTAAATTTTTTTAAATAAAAATAAAATAAAACAAATCTTTTTTTAGTCTTTTTCTTCATTCATTTTTTATGTTGTTTGAATTTCCCATGAGTAAAATTATATAGTATTTGTCTTTTTATAGATATTATATTTCTATTAAGAATGCTTAAAATATTCCACTAAATTAATCTGACAAGAGTCACACTCTTGGCTTCCCTTGAGTATACTATTGATTAAATCTTTAACTCCTATTTTTGTTCTTATTCTCTTCTGACATATGTTATTGATAAAATTTATCTTGTAATATGTATACTTGTATAGTTGTATGTTTTTATATCAAAGTTCAGGAACTACTTATGGCTATAAAATGGCTTGAGGCTGTTAATACTCTTTGGATCTTAATTCTATCTTTTACTGTATTCACTACGCCTTGAGCCATATGCTTGTGAATTGAGTAACATGCCCTTTATAACTTCCTTGTGATTATTGATGAACACACTGAACTGGACAGGTCCAAGGAGAGAACTCTGTGTTCTCTTATGGAAGACCTCCAGCCACCTGGCATCTTCCTCTGTGACAAAACTAAAAATTAGACAATTTAATCCAATGTGTCTGATCTGCTTTCATCTAAGCACTGTTCAGATAAATGAAAGAACACTGCCTAATCTGGAGAGATGGCTCAGGACCCTGCTCATACCTGAGAACATTCTAGACTGGGTCAATGCCATGAAATACATGAGACACAGTAATCTGCATATGTACTCACAATTCTGAAGCCAGTCTGACACATGATGTCTTGTCTCATCCTCCATGTCTCCTCTCGGAAATGAATTTTTCTGAAAGCCTTTCCTAGTCACTCTCTACTCAAAAGATTTGATTAAGCTCTTCTATAAGACAGTTTCCTTCTAATATAAGAGGTCTCGTATATTATTTTAATATATGTTAGCATTGTTTATATTTGTCACTTCAATATGAGATTCCTGAGAAACAGGGCTTTATTCTTGTACATCAATTGTATATCTAGTTGGTAGAAATGTGTCCGTATATATTTAACACATGCAAGGTGATATCACAGATTCATTCATACAATGTTCAGATCAATAAAAGAGAATGCAGAGGGGTGCCTGGGTGGCTTAATTAGTTAAGCACTGGACTCTGGGTTTGGGCTCAGGTTATGATCTCAGGGTCATAAGATTGAACCCCATGTCAGGCTCTCTCTGGACTCAGCTCAGAGTCTGCTTGACATTCTGCCCCCTCCCCCTCCTTCCCTTTCACCTCTAACCTCTGCTCTCTCTCTCTCAAATAAATGCATAAATAAAATCTTTAAAAGAATAAATAAATAATATGGCTTCTTTATTTCTTATTTCTGATCTGATTTCCCTTAAGAGCTACTATTCCATTAGTTGACAGCCAGGTTTAAGCCTGCATTTGAAGAATTTCTCAGTCATTTTTAAAGAATAATTCCTCAGCATGTTTAGTGTCCAGTGCCCTATTAGGGCTCATTTGAAAAGAGTTTTTAAATGACTCATTGTCTTCATTCCATGCACATCACATTTTACCATCTCCTCCCTACGATGGTAGCTAAGTGTATGAAGAGTCTGAGTCCTTATTGACGCTTGAGAAGAGGTGATCTTCTGGACTATAAAAGGTGACCTTTAGTTCCCATCATTCTCAGTGGAGTGGCTGGCTGATATATTTCTTGTACTGTCTGATGTAGGGTTTGTTAAATGACCTTGTGAACTGATATGTTTGCTCCCACATCTGAAGCCTGTGGTCTCAGCTATTTGCTCCTAGTTGTCGAGGCCTTGTTGATGATGTCCACTTTGTCATAATCCCAGGCCTCTGAGAATTTGCATTTTCTTAGAAACCTTCATTTGGATATTCAGGGAACCCAAGGCACTTCCTAAGGCTTCTCTCCTATCTCCAACAGTGTATACTCTACCTTTTTACTGTGTCTTACTTGCACATAAGAGTCTAGCAGCTCTTTATTTTTAATCCCCTTAAGGCATGACTTGAGCTGATCCCTCTTTACTGTCTTTGACCCAGCTTCCTACACACATTTGTATGTATGTTTCAAATGACTTTCCTCTTGAAGCTCAATCCCAAAGGTACCTGTGGGTGGAGGGGTACATGAGGACTAGGATGTTTTACAGTATCTCAGCCCTCATCATCCTTCTTCATCTTTTTTTTCCTGGGTACACAGTAACATTATTATCTAGTTTCTTGAGCTCGCTATTGACATGTTAGCTTAAGTAAATCTCCCTCTCTTCCGCCCCACATAAAGCTTGCTTTTAAATAATGCCATCTTGCTGAAAAGGTCAGGAATGTCTTCTTTGAGACTCAAAGTTGACCAATGACACATATTTTGAGTCAGACTATTTTTCTCTTCCCATCTGGAGGAAAATAACCTCAAGGCTCTGCCTCAGAAATAGAACATTGCAAAGAAATGTAATTCAAGAGGGAAAAATGAAACTGCATTGGATAGTAACTTCCATTGAAAATGACTGGATAAAGGAATGATGCATTTTGAAGCTCATGTTGCCTCCTCTGGGAAGGGTTCCATGCATTCTAAAGTATGAGGGGTACTTCTTGTGGGCTTCAACATCTTCCTAATGTATACATCTGTTGTAGAGTGTATATCTTTTATTCATTGGTTTATATATCTGACTCCTCTGCTAAACTGCAGAACTTGGGTGCTAAGAAACTCATTTATCTTTGAATATGCAGAAGGGAAGAAGCACAGTGTCTGATGTATAGTAGCGATTGATAAATATTTTACAGTGAATGTGTGAATTTGAATTATTAAAGGCATTTTTTTCCAGATTTGGTCATGATGATAGAAAACTTCTGCTAAAGGCATTTGGGCGGTTAAATGAACTGACACATTAGACATCTGGATGTGCAAAGCTCAAATAAACAGAATTAGATTGAAACGGTATCATTAAAAGGAATTTTCTTGTTGGAAAGTCATTCAGGTATTTTTTTTTCTTCAGTAGTCATGGGAAGGTTCTTTCTTTGTCTACCATTCTTTGGTATGTGTTTGTCATATATAATTTGAAAAAAATAGTTACTCTATCTGTCCAAGGCATATTGGTGGAATGTCATCAAAACCCAACCCTAGAGACCAAGTTCATTACCTCTACCAAATGCATCTGCTCAGCCTGATAGTTAAAAATATAAGAGTAACATCAATTATGGCAGAGAGGCATACATCTAAGTGAGCTCAAGCCAATCAGGCACTTCAAAGTCACATAAAGATAATTTATTGACATCCAATTTAGGAAAGGCAGTAATGTTACCAAAATCCAGTTGCCAGAACCATGTTGAATCTTCATGTTGCTCAGTTCCAAATGACAGATTTCGTACTGTTGGAAGCTGTGCTAAAAGTAAATTAGAATAAACTGGTTGCATGATGAAAAGAACACTCAATGCAGTGGCAGGAAATTCATGGGAATATGGATTCAGCTGGTGCTATATGCAGATCAGAAACATATATTTTCATGCTACATCTCTCTGTGATGTTTTAAATGGAACATGTGGTATCAAGTGATTTCCCCATTCTCAAAATAGAGATAAGAAAGAAAGAGGGGTTAGAGCCTCCATTTTATTCATTCTTCCCAATGTGGTCTTCAGGGGATTAAGGATGACTGATGTCAACACACTGAAACAACCAATTTAGATGAAGTGATTCTTGAGACTGAGAAATGAGTGATATACTGAGCTGTGCACCCGAGCACTGGGAAAATACTGATGAGACTCTATTCTGAGTTTAGGAAAGTTCATTTTGATACATCTCATATATACTTGAATGCAAGAAAGAGAAAAGGTATGTGAAGTCTGTAGTAAATGTCACATTTAGAATGTCAAATGGCATTTTAATGAATATACTTCTTGGGAATAAAAAAGGAAGAAATATACAGTGCAGCTCCACCTCTTAGACTATGTCTACCTGTATTGAAAGCATTCACTACTTTTTTGATAAATGAAATATATTTTTAAATCCCCCACTTGGCTATTATGCTGCACAGTGAGTCTTTCAACAGAACTGCTTTTGGCAGAAGATGACAGATTCACTACAGTGGGAGTGTCATCACACAGGGCAACCCAAGACCAGCTTCATAACTTTGATAAAAATGAATAGTGTGTAAACTCTGTGTCCTCAGGTCTTAGCAAAGTATCTTGTGAACCTAGTTAATGCTTATAAATGTTTCCTGAATTAAATTATGAAAAAAAATGATGAGGGTCTAGTAAATTAAAGGTTGAAATTTGTCTAAAAAATAATGAAAGAGCAAAAATTGTTGCTGGGAATTTTCGTTATACTATTGAAGGAGGCTATTTTATGCACTACACTTTTTTTTCCAACATCAAATGCATGCATTAATTTTTTTAATTAAATTACCACTTACAAAGTGAGTTTTCTTAAACCATAAAGGCTGTTTTTTTGTCCCCAAATGGGCTAAGTTTTTAGTAACTAACCTACTGTGATGTGACCTCATTTCCATAGTTTAATTTCCATATGATAGCTCTCCTTAAAAAGGCCATCATAGTGTGTCTTAATAATTTAGTTGAATAGTAATCTGTCCCTTAGGTTGATACATTGTCTTTATCATTTAGTACCAGGAAAAAATGAGCTCCCTTAAATAATTAGTATAAGCTCCTTTTATCAGATAATGAGAAGTACATAATCTATCATGTTTCCATCTTTATTCAGTCTTCCAGAATGTAATTAACTAAATTTAATGGCCAAACATGGTACTAGTTAAACATATATTGATATATTTTCTTCATATTCTTTGATATGATTTTTTTTCTATCTAATATCCTTATAGTAAACTGACAGACAGTCCAGGGCATATATTTTATGTATGTAGTGAGTAGCTAGTTAGATGTTAATAGTGTACTTTCCAGTATGAGGACAAGAAATCAGTATCCTTGAATAGACACATGAGCCCTGAGGTAAGTCTCCGTGGTTGAGATAAAGCAGTGATCATCTACAGAGAGCAGCATAGTAGAGAGAGCCAAGATTTTTATCTTGATTGGTGGGTGGACTCTGTAAGTATTATGTCAAAGATAGTCTCCATGGTAAGCTATTTGTGAAGATATCTAAGTAACATAAGTAGAACCATGAAGCACAATATTAAAATAAATAATATGGAAAGAAGTCAAAGAATTTGCTGGTTGTCTCCTAATCTAAAAAATGCACCTCATCTAAAAAAAAGATAAAGTTATGTTTCTTTTTTCAGAATGAAAGAACTTATATTGCCTTTGAGTTGTGACAAATAAATAAATAAAATATTTAAAAAAAAAAACCCATCATGGTATACATGGCATTTAAAACAATGGGACTAAGGTGATACTACTTCAAGAGTGAGAAAATAGAGAAGAAAAGTGGTCAAAGACTAATTTCTGAGGCTCTCTAAGATTGAATACTTCAAAGAAAATTGACACTATTTGTTGCAAATAATAAAATTCATGCTTTCAAGCACAATTAGAATTTTGGGAAACTTGTGTCTGCCACTCTGACAGCTTCTCAACACTTAATTTTAATAAGATTGGTGATGATATTAATGAGTGTAAGTCTGTTAGGTGTTTATAAAAAAATATTCCAACATTGATAGGGTCTTCATAGTTTAGTAAGCCAGTATTTTCCAAATGACCAGGGCATGATGGCAGAAAACCCTGAGTGGGTAAAAAACTCTTCAAAGCACAGGAGAAATCAATAAATTGTAATATAACAGAGTAAAAAAATCAATAATAATTGACTTCACAGATTCACATTATAAATCGTGAAGTTTTTGTGTAGTATCAGAGAATGTTCACAATTATCTGAAAAGATTTTTAAAATGCTGGCTTTTCTAATACTTCTCTGTGTAATGCCTGATTTTTGTTGTATGCTTTCACCAAAACAACATATTACAACAGAC